>NC_133808.1:30201828-30501828 GCF_043250625.1 Sebastes fasciatus | reverse complement strand
GCCTCCCATTTTTTATATTGTGATACTAATGAGATTCCTGGAGGCAACACTCAGCCTACGAAACATTAATCTGACCTCCAGTTTATGTGAAACTGGCCAGTAGAAGTCTAATCAGGCCTAATGCCTATTTCACACCACACGATTTTAGCCCTGATATTCGCTCCCTGACAAATTAATGTCTGCCTGCACATCATGTGGGAGCTGCTCAAAGATGCTTGCTGGTCCCTTGCAAACTCATTCCAGATATCTAGCATGCTAAATATCTAGCGGGGACTCTGGCCACGCGTTATAGCCAATGAGAGCACAAGACACGGGTTGACCTGGAGGAATAAATGGTCAAATAAACATGCAGAAACAGGTTATTTTGTGAACACGTGCCAACATCGTTAATGTTGCTTCACACATGGTATCACTTCAAGCTATTTCTTGCGTGTTTTTGTGACGAAACGTAGTTTGTTGACCTCCTGGTGAAATATCTTGTAGTGTGGAAACCACAATGACTTTAGGACTCACAATTACAAGTTGTGTAGTGTGAACTTGGCTTAAGAAATTTGCCCCATGACAATGCAAAATAGACATCAGTTGGTAAATTAAAAGATTGCTTTAGGTGTGACCTCTATTTCATTGCTTACCTACAAAAATGAAAACTGTGAACAGAACTTGGAACACTCGGTTTGCATGCCCGTACTGGTGACGCACTGCTGCCAAATGTTTTCTGACAACCTGACGCCAACTTGAATGAAGTCAGTCTGGTGTGTTAAATGAGCATCCGCCCCCTTTGTGATCACGTTAATGCCCAACTTCATCTATTTAACTCTAGGTATTTGCAGTAATGAAGCCCATTTGTATTCACCAGGTTGTTATTTTACAGCGTCTGGGTCAGTTGTGTCTCTTGGCTATTGCTGATTTCATGCATTGTTGTGCACGGACTGTATCGGACTAGGACATCATGTAACGAGGGAGGTGGTGGGGGAGGAGCTTCTCTGCTGACTTGAATGCACATGAAACATGCCTGCAGCCGTGTAGCTCGGTTCACGTTTCAGCAGCTCAATTAGCCGCCTGGCATCGCCTCAATGTTCACTCGCTCTTGTAAAAGGAGAAATCTTCAGGCAGTAGGAAATGTAAATGTCTACTGAATATACAACCTCTTCTCTTGGCTCTTTATTTTTATAACTGGTGTTGCAATTTTGCAAACTAACTCTGACTCTTCTGTGCTTTAATACTAACATTTTTTTTTTTCCTCCTGCAGTGTGTTGCTGTGAGACGACCCTGGTGACCCCTCCTTCTTTCCCCCCCGCTCTTATTTATACCTCGACTGGAAGGGAAATGTGACGATGCACTTGGGCTCTGATGGGTTGACTGTCTTTCTGTGAAACTGTTTTTTTAACGTCTGCAGAATTTGAGAAATGTGTGAATATATAAAATGCCGTTTGTTGAATAAAAGGCCTATGCAATAAGACTCTCGTCATATTATTTCAGTGTAGATTAAATCTTGGGGGTTCTGTATTGAAGGTTGACTCTGCTGCCTGCTACAGTTGCTCTCCCTGGTATGCACTTAAACCTAAAAATAACTCCTGCCCCTGTGAAGTCAATACTTGGCATATCTGCATTCTTCCTCTTTGGTGTGTCACCGTTAACTGAAGTGTTCCTGACAGTGGACGTCGATGTTGACACGTTCATAAAACCTGCTGGAAATGTTCAGATGCAGCAAATCTACAGTAGTTTAACAGTAACTGGTTTGTGTTGACTGTGTAATCCAACTCTTTAATCACACCAGTTTATTGTGACCTTGAAGCCTCAAGCACTCAAACCACTCCCTCATGTCTTTAACGGGGAGACATGTCACATTAAAGCAGTATAAAACTTGAAACAACTTAATGACAGTACAAAACACTGCTTTAAATCTAACATTTTGGGAGACCAGAAGCTAAATATGTGCCTTAAGTGTAGGAGCATTGGTTCAACAATATTTAAATGTCTGTTGAATCTTGAAAAATGAGCCATAATTTTAATAAAAAGTTAATTTGTATAGCACCTTCATACAAGAAATGCAGCACAAAGTGCTTCACAATAAAAGAAAATGGACATTGAATGATGACTGGCTAGAATATGTATGAATAAAACATCTGTACCCATATTTTCAGGATGCACATACATCAAAAACTGCAGCAGCTTCATTCTCTTCTACATAATTTGAAAATTATTAAACGTAAACTCAAAGTTTGACATCTTGTGCACAATTTATTTTCGGTACTACAGGTATTGATTACACTGAAATATATATTCACTATATGGGGTTTATTAATTATACAAACTGGTATGCAGCCAGATGAGTCAACTTTGTAAGGCTTACATTGTGAACTTGCTAAGTTAAATCCATTTCTAGTAAAGTGTTGACATTATTTAGTTTATTACATGTTGAACAGTTTTTGAAAAGGTTTCATGAAACTTTGTGCTTCAAAAACTGAGGGTTCAGTCAGAAATGTGCACGACTAACTTAACACTGTTAATGTAACTTCTAAAGAAAGAAATGGTTGATTGTTCTGTGTGCACTCAGGCATCACCTAGACATGTCTAATGTTGAACACCTGATGGCAGCAATGATGCAAATTTACTGATAAAACTTATGAAATATGAATCTCTTTCCATTGTGAGACATAATTTAAACACAATTTCAGTTTGTCTCTCGTCGACAGAAGCCAAGTTATAATTTTATCTTGTGTCATGTATATAAATATGCCCAGTCAGCATGGGTTTGCAAGACACCTCAGATTATCTCATCCATAATGAGGTGCATACGTCTTCAGAGGATTCTACAAAAATCCCCAAATAAAGGTACAAATACACATAACGTACATATTCAGATTTTCTGACGTTCACTGTAAAGCACGTGTGATTTTTAACCTAAAAGAAAACCCAAAGTAAAGACCAAATGAAAAAGTCAATCTGAGTTAGTTTAAGCTTTTTTCTCATCTGTACACCAGAATATTTCATGAGCCAGATCAGTGAAATGATAGAAAAGATATCCGCACACGTAGATCTATGCAGTATTTCACTTTATGCTTTAAGCTTTCGGTCTGTCAGACCTTCATCAGAGCATTCATGAGTCAGATCATTCAATTAATAAAGTTAATTAGTGCTTAAAATACCAAGACGTTACAGAAGAAAATCTGTCTCACTTTTCATTTGTTCCATATCACACAGCTCATTAAATCTATTTTCCTCCTGAATATTATTATTCCTGTTTTAATGTTTTAGTATTTTATAAATTTTTATTTTTGTAAATTGCTCTTACAAGTTTTATTGTATTTCAGATTTTGCACATATTATAATATCGCTTTTTATTTTTCCATTGCAACCTGTTTTGTTGCTTTTGTTGATATTTTACTCGCTGTTCACTTTATTTGTAAAGTCAACTTTACAAATAAACTTGACTTAAATGGTTACAGGAAGAATACCGGTTCTTCTTTGTGTAAATACAGGCTCTTTGGCTGCTGGATAAGGCCATAACTTAATAGCTTAATATACATTTAGCCTAATATTACTACTTATTATGTTAGTTTATTGTCTTGCGCTAATAAAAAAACAGGATTAAATAAAGCGGAGCAGAGGAATTTGGTGAGCTGTGAGTCCTCGTGGTTGAGAGGAGAGCCGGATATGTGAGGCGGTGGCGGTGGAGGTGACGGTGGGTGCATGGCGGTGGAGGGTGTTTATACCTGAAATCTGACCTGCGCCGTCATCCTACTTATTTCAGTGTCTCTAAATATTCACCAGCTGAGCTGCTCTCCTGAGAGTGATCTGGACTCAGAGTTTGAGTGAAGGAAGAACTGTGTTGGGACTTTTCTTTAAATGTGTGTGACACTCTCATAGATATTAGTTATAGTCCCTGTCCTCCCTCCCGTTTCCTGCCTCTCTCTCTCTCTCTCTCTCTCTCTCTCTCTCTCTCGTTCTGTTATGTTAAGTAGCAGGCCTGCTTTCTGTCCACCACTCTTTCCTCCTTGGGTTTCAATTCCAAACATGGTTATCCTTCTAGGGCTCGATCAACGCCCACCCTCCCTTATCCCCGTCTCTTCCAGCTGTTGGCTCTACAGAGCAGGCCGGTGGGGTGAGAGAAACAGACAGAAAGGCTACAGGAAGAGGAGAGGAAGGGACGCATAATGAGAGAAGAAGAAGATTCCAGCTGTGTTTCTATAACAAATAGAGCCGTGAGAACTTCTTCACATTGAAGGATTTTCCACCACATGCCAAGGGAACAAAACTTCTGACATTCTTCTGTTTATTTTTAAATCAAACAAAACATCCCGTCGTCCATGTTGATGGGACAGAAATAGCCCCGTTGGATAAGAAGTCTTTGTGTTGCCTCTTCTTGTCATTTGGAGACAAACATGAGCAGTGATAACTCGACTCTGCTGGACAGCTTGTTCTTCCCTCCGCTCTGCGATGGCTGGACCAACAACACGGAGGGAGCCATCTACCATCTGGGCAACACCATGCTGTTCCTGGGCTACATGGGGGGCAGCGGGGCCTACGGGTGCCTCTTCATCTTCGGCTTCCTGACTCCGGCCTTCGGGTGCCTCGCCCTGTGGGGCTGGATGACCATGTGCGGCCTGGACGTCTTCACCTGGAACCTGCTCCTGGTGCTGGCCTGCGTGGTTCAGATCTGCCACCTGCTGTACCGGCTGCACCAGGAGGGCATACGCAGCGAGGAGCTGACCTCGCTCTACCAGGCAGTGTACCTGCCGCTGGGCGTGCCCGTCCACGTGTTCAAGGAGATCGCGGGCGCCTTCGAGAACAAGGTGGTGGAGGTGAAGGCGGGAGAGACGTACGCCGTGGAGGGCAAGACGCCTATCGACCGGCTCTCCTTTCTGCTGTCTGGGAGGTGGGGAGTGTGTGCGAGTACATCTACACACCTGTACTACATCATGCAAACCGCCACACAACTGTCTCCACAACACACTTAATAGTAAAAGTAGCAATACCACAATGTAGAAATACTTTTAGGTTTTTCGTTTGGAGGCAGCGGAAACAACCTGTAAACACAACATCTCACATACAATATCATCATCTTTGAAGTAACAAACTTCAACGTTTTCTCATGCAACGGTTCGTATATCTTACGAAAAAGTTATTCCTCCTTTTTTGTTTGTTTTTCTACGAATGTCCAACAAGACGTGTGAATTTCTGCTCGTTACATGCATACATACAGTCTTTTCAAAATAAACTTCCGTCTTCACAGGAAACAACTTCCTTTGCTTTAGGATATAAAACAACTTAGATAGGTTTAGGAAAAGATCGACTTGGTTAAGTTTGGCAACAAAACTACTTGGTTAGGTTTTGGAAAAGATCGACTTGGTTAGGTTTAGGAAAATATTGACTTGGTTAGGATTAGGCAACAAAACTACTTAGTAAAGATAACTTAGTTAGGATTAGGCAACTAACTATTTAGTTAGGTTTAGGAAAAGATTGACTTGGTTAGGTTTAGGCAACTAACTACTTGGTTAGGCTTAAGACAAGATTGACTTGGTTAGGTTTAGGCAACAAAACTACTTAGTAAAGATCGACTTGGTTAGGTTTAGGCAACCAACTACTTAGTTAAGTTTAAGAAAAAATCAATTCGGTTAGGTTTAGGCAACAAAACTACTTAGTTATGTTTTAGAAAAAATCAACTTGGTTAGGTTTAGGCAACAAAACTACTTAGTAAAGATCGACCTGGTTAGGATTAGGCAACTAACTCCTTAATTAGGTTTAGGTAAAGATCGACTTGGTTAGGCTTCGGCAACATAACTACTGAGTTAGGTTTGGGAGGCACGGGAGAACTAGAACCAAGACTGAGCGGGGAAGACTGTCAGACCCTGCTGCAGTAAAATGAGAGGTTTTCTAAAGGGACTCTGGTGCTCGGAAACATTCACGCTTTTGTCCACTGGGGCCGCCACAATCAACACACAATTAAAGTTCCTCGTAGTAACTTTAAGTTGCAGAAACGCCACTTTGAGAATGTTTTTATATTATAAATTATTATTACATTAGTATGAATATGTCAGATGGTGATGGTAAAGCAAATTTTACCAAAATACTCAGTTTTCTTCATGCATCCTATTAACAAGATGATATTATATTTTGTATGTAAAGTCCTAATCCGACTGTCAGATAAATGTAGAGAAACAAAAAGTACATTAGTTCCCTCTGAAGTGTAGTGAAGTTGAAGTAGCAGTTAATGGAAATACTCAGCCAAAGTACAAGTTCCTCAAAATTGCACTTTGAACCACTGACCAACACTTTTTTAAGACTCTCAACAAAAACTGAACACTAAAAGCCCATTTAGTATGTATTTCAAGACAGTTGTGTACATTATTGTACAGATGTAAGCAGGTTCTAGTGTCACTGAAGTTAAGTCTAAAACAAAAGGTGTTCACTCATTTGTACCACAGATATGTACTGTAGTATCTATTAGTTTAAATTCCTCCTTTCTCCTCGTTGTTTTAAAGTACTCTCCTGTTCTAACCGACTACTACAGAACTGGATTCCTATTTCGGACTCTTTCATGCTGTTGGCAGCGTGTAATCGTCACAGGAAACGTATCCTCTTCGTCCAAACATCCTCAAAGTGGAGCTGCGTTAGATTTCACCGTCCTGGAGTCTAACAAGAGAAATGTTGTAAACAGAGTATTTCTGTCCGTGACTCAGCGGTGTGCCGTCCCGTCTGCACTCTGCCAGCTGGTTAAATGAAAGCTCTGTACTTTTGGGACTCTTAAATTCATCATCGTAGATTAAATGTTGGCCACTCAAGAGTTCCCTTAGGTGGAACTAAGGGCCCCAAACCAGAGAAGCATCCCCAGACCCAAAGACACAGCTGTCCACAAGCTTTTGTTCATATAGAG
This sequence comes from Sebastes fasciatus, assembly GCF_043250625.1. Classification (NCBI taxonomy): domain Eukaryota; kingdom Metazoa; phylum Chordata; class Actinopteri; order Perciformes; family Sebastidae; genus Sebastes; species Sebastes fasciatus. Next base: position 30,494,951 of record NC_133808.1, on the reverse strand, counting down.
TACGTGCCATGAAGTACAGTACGAGGAGTACAGGGACATTTTTAGCACGGGGCTCCCCAGTGGAAACCCCGACCCGACAGAGTGAAGTACCATACAGGGTAATTAATACTACAACACAAAAACAGCTGTTAATTAACACCCATTGTTGTGAAGAGTCTAAATAAAGATTCAGCCATAAATATAGGCTCTATATAGTGTACAAACACTATCAGTGTCTCCCTATTTATGATGTACATCTGTATTTTACATTCCCTCTATCAGCTTATAGCAGTGGAGGAAAGTCAGTCCATTTACCTAAGCACTGTACTTAAGAACAATTTCGAGGTACTTGTACTTTACTTGAGTATTTACATGTTATTGCTACTTCTACTCCGCTACATCTCAGAGGCAAATATTGTACGTTTTACTTCCTACTTATTACAGATTCAGATTAAGAATACAAAATATAATCAACAAATTATTGATTAAGATAAAACTTTATTGATCCCCGGAAGGAAAATTCAAAACACATTCACACCCAGAAATATAATAATTTAAATTATCTCCACCTTTACCAGCTGCCACATTAAAGTGATGAACACATTAAAGCATTAATAATTAAAATATAATATACATATTATTGTGAAATGGGCCATTCTGCATAATGAGTACTTTTATTATTTTATTGCTATTTCTACTCTGCTACATCTCAGAGGCAAATATTGTACGTTTTACTCCCTACTGCCTAATTTGAGCTACTTTACAGATTCAGATTAATAATATAAAATATAATCAACAAATAAACTATAATGTAATATTATTGATTAAGATAAAGCTTTATTGATCCCCTGAAGGAAATTCACAACACATTCACACCCAGAAATATAATAATTAAAATGATCTCCACCTTTACCAGCTGCAACATTAAAGTGATGAACACATTAAAGCATTAATAATTATAATATAATATATCTATTATTCTGAAATGGGACCATTCTGCATGATGAGTACTTTTATTTTTTGTACGTTAAGTATAATTTGATGCAAATACTTTTGTACTTTTCCTTAAAGTTTTTGTGTAAAGAAAGATTCTTGGTTAAATCAGTGGTTTCTACTCTGTAAAGAGGCTGATGTTTGGCTATACACAGTGAGCAGTAACAATATGGGAAAATATGGTCAAAGCAAATGAATGCACCAATAGATAGGGGTGTAAATATACGTCAATATCGTTATACTTTTACTTTAAATGTAGAACTTTTACTGGTAACAGAGTATTTTTACACTTTTACTAAAAGACCTGAGTACTTCTTCCACCACTGATTTATAGTGACTTGTAATTAGACTTTTAATTAAATGTCATTGTTTTATCCTTTGTAAGTACTTTACATTGAGCTGCTGTCCTAGATGACAAAGGAAGGGAACAGTTTTGTTTTAAAGAATAATTTCCTGGAGGAGACTTCCATTTCTCTCAGTAGATGTCAGCTGATTGACATGAAGCAGATCGTTTGCAGCGCTGACGTGACAACATTCAACTCACATTGGAGTAAAGATAAAACAGAAACTTTTGATGTAATCCAATGAAGGTTTTGATGTTTAGTGTGCTGGATTATCTCACTCTGCGGAAGTTATTCTCTTTTAAAAGAAATAAAGCTTCCTTCTGAGGAAGGAATGTCCCGATGTTTTAAACTATGATTTCTGAAAGAGTCCTGGCAGAAGAAGAAACGTGGTATTATCAATTTATCTGAAAGATGTTCCATGTATGTACGAGTAGTGGAAGAAGTACTCAGATCCTTTACTTGAGTAGAAATACAACAGTACTATGACAGCCGCCTAACTCAAATTACAGACTGGGAAAGCTCCTAGCTCGTCTCATAAATTGGTTTTCTTTCATTTCTTTATTTCTTTTCTTCCTTTTTATTATAATTTTTTTTTATTATTTATTATTATTTTTACTATTATTATTTATTTATTTATTTTATTACATAGTTTCCAATGCATTATTTAATTGTGTTCGTCTGATATGTTTATTATTACAAAAACTATTACTATTTTATTAAAACTAGTATTTGATTACGTTATATTTTTTGCTGCTGTTGGTGTAGTGGATTGTTACTACTGTCATTATCACCTGTGTTATTATTTTTATTAATAGAAGTAGTATTTATATATTTTTTTACATTATTTTGGGGTGTGTGGTTTATTTCAAATATTGCAAGCTTAACAGATATTGTAATATAATCAGTTTGTAAAAAAAAAAAGAAATACCACTGTCTAAAAATACTCCATTACAAGTAAAAGTACCAAAGTATTATCAGCAAAATGTACTTAAAGTATCAAAAGTAAAAGTACTCATTATTTAGAACTGCTCCTTTTAAAGTGTTATTGTTATTATTATTATTATTATTATTATTAAATATTATATTATTCTGTTTTCATCACTAACAAAACCATGTAAGAGCATTTTAATGTTGTCAATGTTAAATACTTTGTGTATTACTGGGTAGATTAGTACTATAGTACTGCAACATATCATATAAGTATATCAGTATGTGTGTCAAATAAATGTAGTGAAGTAAAAAGTACACTATTCCCTCTGAGACGTAGTGGAGTAGAAGTAGAAAGTAAAGCACAATTATGTCAAAATTGTACTTAAGTACTTGAGTAAATGTACTTAGTTACTTTCCACCACTGGTATTGTTTAACTAAGTCTTCAGTCTGTCTATAGCTGCCCCGGCAGAGATATTCATGCTAACATTTCCTTGACAAAGTGACCTCCATGTCTCATTATCACGTCCTAATCCGCGTCTCTCTTTTTAAACCTTGTGTCCTTTCTCTTTTAGGATCAACGTGTCTCTGGAGGGCCAGTTCCTTCATTACATCCACCGCCACCAGTTCCTCGACTCCCCAGAGTGGGAGTCGCTCAGACCAAACGAGGACGGAAAGTTCCAGGTATATACACGCGGTTCATTTGTGTCTGTCTGGCAGTAAAATGTTAAATTAAGTGACACCATTGAAGGAGTTGGGACAAGAAAGCCAAGACGTGGATATCAAGTTGTCTTTTGTTTACCGCTTCTATCGGACTCAGCATCTGACTGATAAGCTGAACAAAGCAGTTGTCTTCTTGTCTTTCACATATCCTGTTGCTTTAGTTAATTTAAAGGGATAGTTCTGGTGTTTCACAGAGCTACTTCTCCATAGTCAGTGTATTACCTACAGTAGATGGAGTTTGGAGAAACAGACAGGAGTACCAGCACGGGAGCAAAGCGACATACTGCTGTGGACGAGGGCAGCAGAAAAACAGATTTTAGACACCGAAAAGAATCAATATCAGTTTAAGTGTACGACATATTTAGAATATGTTCACCGCTTTACATCACTGTCAGACAGCCCTTACTGACAGGGATCTGAAGCCGTTATCTATGCTCTCTTCAAAGCCACCAGACTCCTTTGACAAAAACAGTAATTTTACCTCACAGATCACAGGAGTCGCTGCCACGATCGGTTAGTTAGTTTGTGTTATTGTGTGACTTTGGTGTTTTAAAGGGTTAGTTCGGATTCACCAAAGTCACACAATAACACAAACAAACAAACCGATCGAGGCAGCGGTAGACCAGAAACTCCTGCGTTCTGTGAGGTAAAATTACAGTTTTTTTCAATGGAGTCTGGTGGCTTTGGCGAGAGCATGGATGAATATAACGGCTTCAGTTTCCTGTCAGAAAGGGCTGTCTGACGGCAAGGTAAAGTGCTGAAAATATTCAAAATATAGTGTACACTTAAACTTACAGCTATCCCTTTAAATTAGAGGTGAGGCTTCGAGGTCATGTTGGACATTCAAGGGTTTGTCTCCAGTGCTGAACAGGGTTTTAAACAGGAGGGGTGTGCTGGGTATTTTGACCGACGAGGTGCACAAATAGAAGTAGAGCTGCAACTAATGATTATTATCATTATCAATCAATCTGCTGTTTATTTTCTGGATTCACTGATTCATCGTTTTGTCGATGAAATGTCAGAAAATAGTGAAAAATGGCCTATTGATGTATGATGATGTATTCAAATAATGTATTTTTGATCAGAACTACAGCCTAAAGATATTATTACTATATTATTATTATTATAAATTGTGAAGAAATGTATCAAATCATCACATTTGCTACTAGTGGTCAAAAAAGTCCACAACCTTTAACACTTTAATATTCAGGCGTTTCATTCCTCCTCCCCAGGTGACCATGACTGCAGAGGAAGACTCCCGCTACATCTCGTGGCGTCGCCGGCGCCTCTATTTGCTGATCTCGAAGAACCGCTACATCGCCCGCGTCTTCTCCGTCATGCTGGGCTACGACATCGCCGAGAAGCTCTACAACCTCAACGACAAGCTCTACATCAAGAGCGGCGTGCTGCTGGACATCCGCCTGCCGAGCCTCTACCACGTGCTGGCCCCCTCCATGCAGGGCAGCGAGGGTGGAAGCGGCAGCGGCAGCGGCAGTGACGGCGGGATCGGCAAGGAGCAGCAACAGCAGGGCGAAGACCCGGCGCCGGCCTACCAGATGTCCGATCCGGCCCAGTTTCAACCCCACCTGCAGGGACCAAGGAACGCCGCCCTGGATGAACCCCCGGCCCCCCAGCGTGAGCGTTATCAGCCCCCCTGGGCGTCAGACCCCGAGCTGCCCACTGGTGAGGACTCCACCAGCCTGGTCCTGGAGGACTTTGCCGATGTGGCGGGCTCCTTAACGGATTATGGCAGTGAGGGGAATTATTTGAGGTAGAGGGTGCAGGGTGCTGGAGCTAACACACACTGGGTCACACCTTAAGCTACATGTAAGTACCTCACCTGGGCATCGGGGGGCGCTGTGTGTGTGCATGGGCGGCTTGCAGTGCACAATTCTTACTAACCCGGCTTTATAGTGAGACGCAGTATAGGGCTGGGCGTTAATATGAATATTTTTACAACAATATGGCAAATGCAATGGTGGAAAGTTGCTAAGTACATTTATTCAAGTACATTTTAGGTACATTTTTTACTTAATTTCATTTGGAATATTTCCTGTTCCGCTACATTTCAGAGGGAATTAATGTATTTTTTTACTCCACTTCATTTATTTTTATATTTACTTTGCAGATTTAGATATTACAATTACAAACACATGATCAGTTTAAAAAATATTATGAATTATTATAGATTAAATTGCCAGTATCTATCTATCTATCTATCTATATCTAATTAATCTCACATTTTTTATCTGTTCAAAATGTACCTTAAAGGGAGATTTGTCAAGTATTTAATCCTCTTATCAACATGGGAGTGGACAGATATGCTGCTTTATGCAAAATGTATGTATATATTTATTATTGTAAATCAATTAACAACACAAAACAATGACAGATATTGATCCAGAAACCCTCACAGGTACTGCATTTAGCATAAAAAGTGTGTCAGTGTGCTGACTTGACTATGACTTGCTCCAAACTGCATGTGATTATCATAAAGTGGGCATGTCTGTAAAGGGGAGACTCGTGGGTACCCATAGAACCCATTTACATTCACTGATCTGGAGGTCAGAGGTCAAGGGACCCCTTTGAATATGACCATGACAGTTTTTCCTCGCCAACATTTAGCGTACGTTTGGAGCGTTTTTAACCTCCTTCGCGACAAGCTGGTATGACATGGTTGGTACCGATGGATTCATCAGGTTTGCTTGAGCGTGCTACAACCTTAAAAATCGTAAGTTGCGTTAATATGTTAAAGAAATTTGTGGCGTTAAAACAAATTTGTGTTAATATTATATATATTATATATACACTCTGAATGTGTCACAAACATTCAAAATCAACACATCTGGAGATGAAAAACTGTGATCTGATAAGTAACTAAAGCTTTCAGATAAATGTAGTGAAGTAAAAAGTACGATATTAACCTCTGAGATTTAGTGGAGTAGAAGTATACGGTTGTATAAAATGGGAATACTCAAGTAGCTTGAATTTGTACTTAGGTAAAGTTGAGTAAATGTACTTGTGTGTGTGGGGGTTCGATACTGTAGCGTGCAGAGCAGTGTGGAGGTCGGTCAGGCAGCTGCTGTGTTCTTATCTGATTTGGATTAGAGATGGAAATCTATGGTATGTTCAAAAAATAATGCAGTACCACGGTATTAATCCAGTGTGCCCACCCTTTGGCTGTCTGTCTGCTTATTTGTCCCCCACCCCCCGCCTGCCTTCCTACCATCCCAGTACTAGCCCTGGCCCAATCACAGGCGGAGGATCACATTTCATAGCTTGGACGGTGTTCAGAGTCGGGTTTGGGTTGCAGCAGTAGGTCAAATCTATCACAGACTGTAGTAACGCAGCTTCGGCTCAGACGTACTGTAGGAGGCCGATACAGTAATATGGCAATCACATGTCTGCAGCAGACGGCTACACACGTCTAGAATCTGCAAAACATGAATCCAGAACTTCCCTTAAACAGGATCTATATTATGCTCATTTTCAGGTTCATACTTGTATTTTGGATTTCTACAAGAACATGCTTACATGCAAATTTCATCTAGGACACGGACCTTAAAGGGGACATATCATGAAAAACTCACTTTTTCAGTGCTTGTGGTCATACATTTGGGTATCTGGAGTGTCTACCGACCCACAAACTGTGACATAAGACGACCCAGTCAGTTTTTTGTGGGCTGCTGATCAGAAAACGTGATTCAGCAAGCCGTTCAGATCTGGTTTCCCTTCCTATGTTCCTAGGTTCATTAGAATATACTGAACTAGTTTTGCCACGGTGCATCATATTTTTATGTTTCAGACAAAAGGTATATTCAGACAGACAGGATGCGAAAAATAACGTGTTTTTTTTTTAACATTAAAGCATGTAAACATGTTCTAGTAGAAACCCAAAATACAAGTATGAACCTGGAAATGAGCATGATACGTCTCCTTTAAGGCGGCTCCCAGCAATCTAGTTGTAATAGTTTTTTTTTATATTATTAAAGGTAGAATGAGTAGGATTTTCCTAAAAAAGAAATGTTTAGACTGATGCAATAATAATCCCTCTCAATCGTCACTTCCGACCAACTAGAAGTGTGGTGACATTTCTGGGCGTCAACCTTTATAAAAACGTAGCGACCAAGTGCCTGATTGTAATGGTACGTGTCCTCAGCCTCCGTCCTTTCCACGCTTCCCATTCATTGTCTTTGTAAGCAGCCATGCAATGCATTCTGGTAGCGCGGTGGTGCGATTCGAGAGACGGAGCGTCACGACGGCCGTTCCTCATTTGCATAAAGTTGAGGGCTAGTCTACTTTATGCAAATCACGGGAGTTTGACGCGACTCGCCGCCTCTCGAAACTCCAGAGAATCTTTTAAAATAAACGTTGTAGTTAATAAATAAAGACAGATTCAGCAACTGCACGGATTATTTCTCGCCTCTAATGTTTTCAGAAACACATTTCAGTGAACTATTTTCATGATTATAAGAGAAGAAAGTTTCCAAACGAGCCTTTCAAACTGTTTCCAGTTTGAAAGCTGGGAGCAGCAGCCCATGGAGGGAAAGCGTTCGACCAATCAGGAGCCGAGTGCCTTGTTTCTAGGGACAGCACACCAAGTGTCCAATGCTGGGAAGCGGCGCGTCCCCTCACGATAAAAAACGCCCCGGTGGACACGTACCATTAGCATGCATCCAAGAGGAAGTTGTGAAAATTGCAGACAAAAATAAAATGCATATAGTGAGATGAAACGCCACAATGCTCGTTCCAAAACGAGAGTGAATCTGGGGTTGGCTTTCACCCGCTGGCGAGCGTTGAGCTGCGGAGGAGGGTCCACTTTGAATGTTGTGTTTACAAACCACAACCGACAAATCCTGCTCATTGTGCCTTAAAATAAATCACTAAAATGTGGAGTCGGAGGCCTCGATTGGGGCCCCGAGCTCATTTCTGTCATCCCGGCCCTGACCGGGGTGGAAACATACTGCAGCGATCAGAGCCTGCAGGTGAACACCGGTGACGTTGAGGCTGATAAAATCTTATATAACTTTGCATTTTGAACTTTGCAAGTTCATTTTTTTGAAAACATGTTGTGCTGTATGGTTTCAGATATTCAACTGACAAATGTTTCTAACCTTTACATAACACATTTAATAACAAACAACACATGTAAATATATACTCAAGTTGTTTGGATGTATTACAACCGGTTTGTTTAATCATTTCTCTCTGTGGAGGAGAAACAGAAGTGAAGCTGCTCTGTAGTTTTAATGTGTCACAGCAGAGAAAACATGTTTTCATTGTCATGTTCTCAGTAGAGTTTTCTAACCGAAGCTTCGATGTTGACCCTGCAGGAGGTGATAGTGACGGAGATCTACCGCCTCGATTCCAGAGGGGCAGAGCGCCGCTGGCTCCCACCGACACTCCCAAACTGTGAGAACAGTCTCTCCTGGAAACACTATATATCATCTACAGTATAGCAGAATGAACGTGTCACATACGTCACTTGTTAGGACACCATCTGTCCTTGCTCTCTGTCCCTGTTCTCACCTCAGTTCACATCTTCAGCCCTGATTCCTTCTCTCTATTTAAATTACAGTTTGAGTGATAAGGCAGCTAATATTTATGTCTTTTAACCATCAACATTTTCACCATAATAACTGCCTTAAAATCATAAAAACAGGGGGACCCACCACATTTATATGTGAAACTTCTAGATATTTTAGCATTTCAATGAATTTGGCATTTACAAAATCTACAATTTAACAGCTGAGTGAACCAATAAAATGCTAAAAGAACATTTATAAAGCTTTTATCTGAGAGAAACACCTGTCCAATTAAATGATGACATGTTAACTTGCAGATAGCCAATATTTAATAAACTGAACAAACAAAATAATATCTGAATTAAATCCTAATTACACACAAGTGGCACTGCAACACCGAGGACAGAGGGACGGCCTTCACTTTACCAGCACATTAAATGTCTGAAATGTTATTTTATGTAATAAAAATGGATTCTGTGGTACTGAAACAGATGAATTTGGTTTCCATCTCACTTATGTTTCATGTTTAAACTATGATTGGTGTGATTTGGACTTCACATGTTTATTCCCCCCCATAAATCACACATACTACTATATTGATTTAACTTAGTAAGGTTACTTACTGCACATTCAGGCCTGCATTATACTCAATTCTTTAATCCTAATTCAAGATCTGGAAAATATTTAGTTTTGCATACTTCTTGAGAACTTTCCAGACGTGTATATGAAAACTTGGCAGTTTAGATTTTTCTCCATTTCACTTTCATGTTTAGTTTATTTATCTGAATGCACCATGACTTGATGCCAAATTCATCTTGAGGACGACCTCTTATGTCTTCTTTGGTGATATATTGGATGCCTGTAGATCATGTTTTCTTTTCTTTTTAAGTTTTGTAACTAATTGAGTATTTAATACACACGTGTAAACTGTGAATTGCATTATTTGTCCTGTTATTGACTTGCAAAATACATTTAGATAGGGCTAAAACGAAGAAAAGTATTTTCATGGGGCCAAGATTTCTCCATAAAGCTTCTTTGTGTGCAGTGAAAATGTAGTTTGTTTTCTGTGTCTACTTCCTGTCAGACGACTCAACACTGAGCTAATAGCACCCTGATTATACTCCAAATTATTAATGCATCAGTAGCTGAGAAAATCTCCTCTTGAGCTAATCTTTAATTACGGAGTAATCTTCAAAAGATTCTTCTAATGCCAGTTTTTCCAATTTGTTTTAGATGAGCTGCAGTTTCTAATTCAGTATCTAACACACAAACATCATTATTTAACCTCCAAACATCCTCAGAGAAAAGCACAGTTACCGTTTATTGCTTGACTTTAAAAAGACAAACTGAATTCAGCATCATTAAACCGACTGGAACATCCTAAAACCAGAATATAGAGAAAGGTTTCATTCTTTCAACACTTCTCAGAGCTGCAGGACGGAGCTAAACCTGAATAATAATAATAATAAAAACATGCTATAGATCCAGTGGTGATGTTGGAAGATCAGTAGATTAGCCACATAACTAAATAATAAAGTTAGTAGTAGAGTGATCGTCTCCTCTCCAGATTAAAATGTGGTTCTTTGGCTCTCTGATCATTAAACGAGGTGGAGAAAATGTGAGACTGACTTCATGTTGGGTGTTTTTTTTAGTCCAGTGTCTTTTGGAGTAGATCTTTAGTAGATGCCACACACCTGCACAAAGTCATGTGACCACGGAGCTCCTCGTCTGACGTGGATGTTGTTCACGCACAGCGGCTCCTCCCGCCTGAAACAGAAACACCATTAAATGTAATTTAAACGTTTTATTTAAAGCTGATAAGACAGCTGCAAAGAAGATGGAACTGGACCAAAGTGGTTCACATGGAGCTTCTATGTCCATTGTAATATAAATATTAGTATTTTCTATTGTTTTGTTCTATTTTTCCTTGATTTTAAAGATAATTCTTTGGGGAATTTTAAGTCTGTTATTGATAAACGACAGTAGAAACAAACAGGAAACACAAGGGGAAAGAGAGGATGACAAGAATCAACCGGTCACTGGTTGGAATAGACATCTGATATCAGTAGATTGGTGCAACACCTTAAACTATAAAACAAATATAGTCTCTCTATATTCAGTTATCACATAAAGGCATAAAATAGTGACACTGTTTCTAAATGGTCTCAAACATTTTATTACTTACAGTATAGCGAACATAAACAACAATACAATACATTTGTGATAAACTAATATCGCGTTAATCAAGCTGTTCTGATTGAATGTTCGTACTAGTAAAAGTAATACACTGTAATTCCTATATAACCCACGTAATCGTGAACTAGGACGTGCAGGGCTGCCTCTAAGGAAGTCAGGTGACGTAGTATAAGTAAGGGATAATGTACAGCGAGCCGCTTTGCATCGGGTTGCCGCATCGCCCTGTCAGGGTTTAATTCACAACAATGACCCGCTAGCTGTACATTATCCCGCTTATTACACGACTACTTACTGAAGAAATCAATCATTTGACACAAAAATGGTCCGCCAGAGTCCGACATCAGAACTGCGCCCATAGCAACGGTCTGCTATACATAGCAACGGTCTGCTATAAAGAAACAACAGACTGTAGAACGCCGTGATTGACCAACTTAGTTTATAATGCAAACCCATCTGCGGCAACAGTAAACGCTCTGAGAAAATGCGCCGGGAGTGATGGTGACGTAGTTGAAAGAATGAAAAGACACACAAAGGGCGGGTGGGAGGGGAGGTGGATGGGTCCAACAAACACAGGGCTTTCATCCAGGAGACCGCTGTTTCCTGGATGTTTCGCTTTCACGTTACAATCAGCTGTTCGTTCGTGTCCCGTGTTTCACAACGTTCAGTTTCATTTTCACTTTAACAAACGTCGTAGTTTTAAACCCAAACCATGTATTTCTTTCCTAAACCTAACTATAGTGATTTTGATGTCATAAATAAAGTGATGCCGAGGGGCGATATGTGACGGGTTGGGTTGAGAACGTGTCGGTATTTCAGCCAAGAAACAAAACGACAAACCGTCTCTGATCTACTGCTTTAATATTTCATCTCTTTATGTGGCGGCTAAACAGAAACAGGCCCGGACGCTGTTGATGATTTATCGAATAGAGGAGGATAAATAAATTGTACCAGGAGGAGGAGAGTGAACAGAACACAGTATACGTGTGCACGTCATGCTTTAGGTAAACCGTACCTGATTGAGGGGATGTCGGAGAGGCAGACCGACTTGACGTGGATGTCTCCCTGTCTGTAGAAACGAAATCCGGTGTTCTTCAGCTCGATGGACTCGACCTCACAGAGAGCGATGGGGTGAGACAACACCATCCTGTACACCGTCGTATCCGTCCGACTGCAACACACACACACATATAAACACACAGCGTGCACGTAAATAATGTTGTCATAACCACACAGGACCAGACACACACGCTTTATAATAATCAACATTCATCACAGTGGACAGTTATTTCCTTCTGTGTTTATCAATAAAGCTACAACAGACTAAGCTCTCACTCTATTACACTTTTGTTTTTGTAATCCAAAATATAAACCAGTGCTGGAAGAAGTACTCAGATCCTTTACTAAATTAAAAGTAGAAACACCACAGTCTAATAATACTCCATTGTAAGTACAAGTCCTGAATTCAAAATGTTACATAAGTAAAAGTATAGAAGTAGCATATTATCAGCAAAATGTACTCAAATAAAGTAAAAGTACTAATTATGCAAAATGACTCCTTTCACGGTAGACCTATTATATTAAACATTTTAAATTTTTTTATCACCAACAAATGCATTTAAGAGCTTTTTAGTGTTGTAGGAAATTAATTAAGTACGTTTACTGAAGTACTGTACTTAATTGTACTTGAGTAATTCCATTTTATGCTACTTTAGGCTAATATGTAATTGAGAATGCAGTTTAGTTGTATGAGAACGTAATTTTGATGAATTAATTTTGATGAATTAATTAATTAAATTAATTTTATATAAATATAATATGGAATATTGTGTAAAAAAATAACATAATACATTACAGTATGTTAAATAATAATAATAAATAAATATAAATAAAAATATGTTGATAAGAGTATTAAATACTTGACAAATCTCCCTTTAAGGTTCATTTTGAACAGATAAAAAATGTGTGAATAATTTGCGATTAATCACGATTTAAATATTTTAATCGATTGACAGCCCTAAATATAATATAAATATTACTAATATTGCAAAAATGTAAGTATCCATGTGATGTAAGCAACTAAATTCCTGTAGTGAACCTGCACATATTTGTGCCACAGTATGCTGCACCTGGCTAGGACTCTTTATAGTGAAACATACAATACATCTCCTCTATGAATAGAAGCTGCCTGCTCAGCTTTTCTGGGAAAAAAAAGAAAAAAAAGAAACTGTCAACCAGACCAGCTGCCACGCTGAATCCTGCTCTACTTTTAAACTGCTGGTTTACATTTCTGTAACAAGGAATGTGCACAAAGTGAAACCTTAATTGGACCTTTTGTTGTGTTTATGTTGATTCCCATGACCTCATCCTTTATCCTTGTTCTGTTTCTAGTATTTTAAAAGCTAGAAACAGGAATTAAAATCATCCTTTCTCCGTATATTGCATCTACTTTTACTCTCGTCAGCATCCTAAACTGTGGTGCACTTCTGAGAATGTGATTATAAAGATGATGAGGTTAGAGATGTGTGGTACCTACAGCCTGAGCCTCCGCTCTGTTCCCTGGTCGTAAGTCGTCAGCGTCACCTGAACCTCGGCGCTCTTATCCAGAGGAAAAACCTCCAGCTGCAGCAGGATGTGATGAGCTGCAGCAGAGAGGGGAAAACATCTACTTAGTACTGAACATGTATAAAAGCTCCTGGTAACACTTTTTTTGTGAGGATTATTTTTTATTTGAATTAATTATTATTTTTTTATTAATTAATTAAATCATTTTAATTTATATTTAACCTTTTTTTATCCAGGATTATCTCCCATTGAGATTTAAAATCTATTTTCCAAGGGAGTCCTGGCCAAGATGGATTATAGTGTATTATAATTCCAATAGTTTTAATATATTATAATCTTTTTATAATGCATTATGAACATAAACTATGTGAAGTTTAATCATATAATGCATTATAAGTATGTTTATAGTGCGTTAGAGACATAGGGTTGCAAAAAAATGCCAGTAATTATGACGTATTATAATACTTGACCTTATAATTCATTATAAAATGCTTTATAATGTGTTATAATTAGTGTTATAAAGCATTATGGATACTTATGAGTGCTCATAACTATAATTATACAGTGCTATAAGCAGATTATAAGTATGTTTGTAATGAATTATAGACATGGGCGTCATAGAACGTGTTACCAAACTCTTCTTTTGGACACATTATGAAACATTAACAAGTAATTAGCAGCCTTGATTAAACCTCAACGGGCAAAATAACAAACTTTTAGAGAATGCAAAAATCTGTGCGTTTGAATTGTTTAACTTTAACATTTTTAGAGGAGATAAAAAGTCACACTTTTATCAATAGTCAAAATATGTTTGTACTTGACAAATAAATGTGATTCTGATTCAAAGTCTGAATCAAACACTAACATCTTGTTAATTAAATGTCTTCAATATGAAATATTGTGTATATGCGATATTCAACTTGTTATGAGTTGATAGATACCAAATACTTGATTGTGCTCCTTGTAGTTTCTGAGATACAGACACTTTCTTATCATACTATAAATCTTTGGGCACTATTTTTTTTCCCCCTTAAATATAATGAAATATATACAAAAAAAGGAGTCCCATCATGTGCCCAAAGACTAAATGTAGTATGCACAAAAAGAGGTTTAAGTTCAAGGACTCACAGCAAAAAGGTGGTGAAGACGTAGTGAGGAGGAACACCTTCTGCTCTTTGGGAACTGGAGATATGGATATGCCACTGTTCTCTGATAAACCTGAAACACACACACAGGTGATTGAGGGTCAAACAGTACAGTAGGTCTATATACTGTATACGTCACACAGATCAAACAGGCTCCGTGTACGTTAACTGTGTCACTGTATCAGTCGTTGGTGTGTCGTTGGTGTATCAGGAGGTTGAAGTGATAAGAAGCTGCCAGAAGGCGCCGTGTGACGAGACCAGAGCTGCTGCCTGAGTGCAGCCTGATGTCGTGATTATCTACCGGTGATACTGAGACGTTACAGAGAGCCAAACAAAGATACACAGTTTATATCTTTATTCTTTTACTTACTAACTTACTTTTACTATACACTACAGGTGAATAGAATTAAAAAAATGAACTAATAGATATCGCCATGAAACTTCTCCAGTTGATTACTTTGATGAATTATTTTTCGTCTGAAAATGTTATGTTTGAATATGCAAATGAGGCATTAACTTAAGATAAGATAAGATAAGATATTCCTTTATTAGTCCCGCAGTGGGGAAATGTGCAGTGTACAGCAGCAAAGGGGATAGTGCAGAACACAAGATGCATCAGCTAACAAAGTAAAAAAAAACAGCTAAACAAAGTGTAACAAAATATGAACCATTTAAATAGAAGGAAGTATAAAAATAGGAGCAGTATATACAGTATTGACAATAAACAGACTATTAACAAAATTGCACAAGTGGAAAAATGATATTGCACAGTGAGAATGAATTAAACTCCACCTGAAAATATTGCACAGGATGAATTATACCTGAGTAGTAATGATATTGCACAGTCAGTATACAGTATAGTGTGCTAATTTGCATACATTTCCAAAACAGAATAAATAAATCTAAAATAAATAAATAAATAAATGAATAAATGAATAAATGAATAAATGAATGAATAAATAAATAAATAAATAAATAAATGAATAAATGAATAAATAAATAAATAAATAAATAAATAAATAAATAAATAAATAAATAAATATAAATAAATAAATAAATAAATAAATAGTACTAAAATAAATACTGATAATAATACAGAAAATAAAATAAAATCTTACCTATGGTCGGACATGTCCCCTTGAAGACATCACAGTCCAAACAGTGTCCCTTCAGGAACTCCTCATAGCTGAAGCAGGGGATCCCCGTCAACGGGCAGGAGCCGTTCAGGGCGCTCATGTAGACGTGCAGTGCTCTCATGTGG
The DNA here is from genome assembly GCF_043250625.1 of Sebastes fasciatus. Classification (NCBI taxonomy): domain Eukaryota; kingdom Metazoa; phylum Chordata; class Actinopteri; order Perciformes; family Sebastidae; genus Sebastes; species Sebastes fasciatus. The sequence goes on along the minus strand of NC_133808.1, from coordinate 30,479,296 downwards.
TCACATATCACATAGCCGTACACTGGGAAGTAGACGAGAACTGACAACACACAGGAACACTAAGGGATGCCAGACGTCTGGAGACAATTATAGTCATTTAAACATGTAAAACTGGGTTCAAACTATTCAGCTATAATTTTAATTTTATCCATAACTTCTTGAGGAAAAAGAAAGTAGTCTGAGTTATACTTTAGAGGAAACAGCAGCCAGACTTTAAAACAATAAACACAGCTGCCTTCTTGCTGTTAATCTCCATCTTTCAGGTTTTAGTCAGTAGTAGAAGTACTCAGATCTTGTACTTCAGTAGCAGTACTACAGTGTAGAAATACTAAAGTCCTGCATTAAAAATGTTACTTCAATAAAATCACAAATGTATTAGCATCAAAATATACTTAAAGTACCAAAAGTATAAGTACTTATCATGCAGAATGGTGCAGAATTTCATATATTTAGTATTATTGGATTATAGTTATTTTTATGAATTAATTAAATTATTTTAATTTATAATTAACCTTTATTTATCCAGGATTATCTCCCATTGAGATTTAAAATCTCTTTTCAAAAGGGCGTCCTGGCCAAGAAGGATTATAGTGTATTATAATTCCAATAGTTGTAATATAATAATGTATATAATAAAAAAAGTAGCAGTACTACAGTGTAGAAATACTCTATGACAAGTAAAAGTCCTGCATTAAAAATGTTACTTCAATAAAAGCACAAATTTATTAGCATCGACATATACTTAAAGTACCAAAAGTATAAGTACTTATCATGCAGAATGGTGCAGAATGCATGTATTATAATTATTGATGCATTAATGTGTAAAGGTGGAGCTAATTCTAACTACTTTATATACTGCTGGGTAGCTTGCAAATTCCCCTTTCGGGGATCAATAAAGTCTCAGCTTAATCTATAATATCACATCATTTATTTGTTGATTATAATTTGTATTATTAATCTGAATCTGCAAAGTAACTAAAGTTATTACATAAGTAGAAGTAGAAGTATAAAGAAAATGGAAATACTCAAGTTAAACTATCTCAAAATTGTATTTAAGTACAGTACTTGAGTAAAAGTACTTAGTTACTTTCTACCACTGGTTGTAGTGAGTTCTGGACTTACTTGAAGCGAACCTGGAGCGAGCACATCCTATCTGGTCTTTTCCTCCGTTCAGGAAGAAGTCCACATGACCGACAGGGATGGAAATCCCAAAATCTGATGCGGAAGAAAACCTCATTAAAGCGGTCAACATTTTGTGTGGTTTTTTTATCTGTAAACTGAAAACAAACCCTGAATTGAGAGGAAAAAACATAATTTCAACAGTAAAGTAAAATAAACTTCTGTTCTTAGTGCTGTTGATCATCCACCATTACATTACAGGCCTCCTCTCTAACCACAATACCGCAAAATACACAACACTGGTTTGTGAAAACATGATAATTGCACATTGGATTTTCCTCAATTTCCCCAGATTGTCTTGAGTCAGCTGCTTTAAAGAATTCATCATCATCATCATCATCATCATCATCATTACTGTAGGTGACCTGACTGAGTGAGCGGAGCAGGAAACAACAAACATGTCGGTTATATTGAGACAAGCTGTGTTTACTTCTGGTTTTACTTTTTGTGATCAAACCACAGAGACGTTGAGCTGAGACATGCTGAAACATAATACCATTAAAGAAGAGTCATAGTCCGTCACACAGCAATTTCTATCTGATGTTAGAGTAGAGAGTAGAGTAAATCCACTGAATGTAACAGAGTATGGGTGTAGGAGCCAAAATGTGCATTTAGTCTGTGTTGTTTATTATTGTTTTGTAGTTTAGGCTGCACATATTATTTTGGTTAGTATCACTTCCGGTAATTGACACACTGGTGTGGTTTCACTTTATTTGACCTGTTCACTTGGAGCGCGGGATTTTAGACAAAGAGTGTGAGTTAGGCTTGGACATTATTTGTTTACCGTCAAATCACTGTCAGAACTGAAAACACATCTTTTTAGTTTAGCCTTTCACGGTACTTCGTAATGTATTTATTATGAATGTGCCCATTTACCTGTATTTATTTTAAATTTCATTTGTAGTTCTTTGCACTATAATCTTGTATAGACTGTCTTATCTTGTTTGTAAGGTGTCCTTGGGTGTCTTGAAAGGCGCCTATAAATAAAATGTATTATTATTATTATTATTATTATTGTTATTATTATTATTATTATTATTGTTATTATTATTATTATTATTATTATTATTATTATTATTATTATTATTATTATTATTGTTATTATCACTTCATGTACTTAGTTAATCCAGTACAGTAATTGTTTTTAATTATTTTCCTTTAATAAACACCATAAAAGCCACACAGTAAAGAGCCTACTTAGCCCCTTTTTAATTGATAGTAGTCGCTACAATGGGTGCTTTTGATATTTTGTTATATATTATACTATATTTTTTATTATTTATCATATATACTATACATTACTCATACTATACATACTATATTTTATGTTATATTGCTGTACTATATTATTTATCATGTACTGTATTACTACATTTCACCTTATACTATATCTTACTGTATATGTCATACTATATTATGTTAATATGTTATCCTATTTTAGTACATTATTAATTAATACAAACACAAAGTGTCATTGCTTAATCATATTATATACTAATCTCATGTATGCTGGTCATATACTATGCCTTTCTGACTGTGTTGCTACTAATCACACCACTCTCACTTTTACCTTCTAATTTTGACTTTAATTGCTCTTGCATAGTTTCTATTTTTACTTCTATTCTTATTTTAGTTATATATACCTCTTTTTTACTTTCTCTATTTATCTGTTTTTATTCTCTCTATCAATCTTCTTGTGCTGCTGCAACACCTGACTTCCTCCTCTGGGGATCAATAAAGGCTTATCTTATCTTAGAATATCTTATCTGATCGTATCTTAACTTATTATATCTCATCTCGTCTTATTTCATCTTATCACTTATGAATTAAACCTTCATTTTAAAAAGGGGAAGTTTGTGTGAATTCTCCTTTCAGAACTTACAGTCTCTGACTTTAGGCAACAAATCTGTATTTATCTCAAACATGACTACCTGTTATGACAAAATGCCCACAGTTTGTGCCTCAGTAAAGTGTGATATTATTGTTCTGTTTGCATATTTCTCATGTTGTAACCAGTGTTGGAAATTAGCACCAGACACCAGCCAAATATGCAAGTGGCTGCTAGATTTGCCTCACTCACCAGCCAAACAAAACAATGGTAATCTATTGAGTGGTTGGTAGATTTTAGGATCCACAAAACCACAAAAAAAGTGAATTTCCTACACTGGTTGTAACAAACATTCAGTTTCTCCTACTAACTGTTGACCTTTCGTACACAGAGGAGAATAACTTTCCTTCTATTGGAAACACAACAGCATGTTACCAGCAGCCTCTAGTGGAAAGAAATCAGCATCATTTTAAGGCCTTCTTTATGGTATTTAAGTGAAAGTTGTCTCACAGTCGGAGTCTGTGTGGATGGCGTCAACAAACTGAGCGTCAGACGGGTCCAGCCGGTCGAAGGTGTCGGCGCCTTTAAACATGGGACCAGCGGGGTCGAGACCTGGAGGACAAAGAAAACAGTTTGAAACATCTTTGGCAATTATTTTCCTTCAGCGCTCTGATAATGAAAGTGCTGAATGGCAGCTGAGAATCTTTGTGAAGCTTATTTTGTATTTCCATTTTGAAATACCCCATTGAAACTTGAATTGTCGCCTTTTACGTAGGAAGACAGTGGTTCATTATGCTGTAGTTCAAGTTTTTTTTAATGTTTTAATACAAAGTCAAAGCAATTTCTTTTCCCACTACATGAGAACTTTGGCAGCATTGTTTTTCAAGAAGCCTCGTTTTCAATTTTGGTTTCTCGGTTGTAGGTTGGACTAAATAAAGTCTCTGTGGCTGACGCAGTTGTTGACATGCAAAAACCACCGTGGTGAGGTTTTACAGGAATAAACATTGGCTTTGTGAGAATAAAAGCTGCAAGATGCATGACAGCAGCAAGTACTGTAAATATGTAACACAGTCTCACGGCAGTTCGTGAAATAGTCACACAATTTAATCTATGTGATCCGTGTACATAGACACGGATTTCCCTTTTTTTTCATGACGCTCAGCATGACTTTCAACAACGTATTTTTAGTGCGTTTTCCTACTAGGGTCTCATCTTCCTGGGAAAAAAAGGCCACTTCAAAAGTGAAAATTTCCTTGGGAAGATTTCTTGAAAGACATCATATTTAGGCCTTTCAAGATAAAAAAAAGTGATCTTGAAATTAACTGAGAAACTCATTTTGAGCTGTATTTAACTAGTATTAAGTGTTGTGTGTCATAATGAGCCTTTAATGCTCAAAATTCAAGATGCATTGTATAAAAACAAGTCCGTATATCTCACTGAAATGTTACTTGTTAGGTGATTGTGTTTTTCACATGAAAGTCTTGCTGCATGCTGAACTGACATCTCAAGTAAACCCAACTGTTTCTCTCTTCCTGTCACTTCCTCTTAACTTAAATCATCTTCATGATGTTTTGAAGCAAACACAAATGCACTCAGGGATGTTACGTAGAAGCTCTTGAACTTTCTGATATTGAAAAAGAGCTTTACTGACCTCTAGCAGCTCAAATGAATCACTAGTGAAAGCTGCTGATGATTTGATCATATTGATTTTGCACCAGTAAATATTTCTTATTACCATTTATTTTAATGACCAGATTCCAGTCAGCAGCTGTGTTTCCTCTGAACTCGCACCAGCCTCCCCACTCAGACAAAAAGAGACGATATAAACAAGTGAACAGTGGCGTATTGTGTTTTCTGGGGACAAGCGTCTCCACACAAGCAGCTTCAGAGAGGCTCTTATCAAAGTGTCATTGTCCTTTGAAGAGCCCGGCTCATCTTCACAAGGTCACACCGAGACACATCCGCAGCCGAGAGGCTCTGTGAGAGACTTCATTGTCTGGCCGGTTGTTCTGCAGCAGAATAGCAGCAGCTGGCACCTTTTATTTTTCCATTTAACAATATTGTAGAAGTTTACCATCATGGTTTTGTTATTAATTTAAGGGAGGATGATCTAAAGCATCAAATTATTTCTTTCTTCTAACATTTTACAATAAAAATAGAGCAGCGTTTTCAATTCAAGTTGACATTGTGAGAAATTGTCAGTCCTTGTCAGAGGTGGTCTGGACTCACCTGTGATTCGTCCAATCTTCCCCTCAAACAGAGTCCCCACGAAACCAGCGACGTGCGCCCCAAGACTGATGCCAATGAAGTGGAAGGACCCTAGTTTGCATCCATGATTCTGTTGGACAAGACAGTTGTAGTCATTATTATTTTCACCTGAAACTGTTTCTGTGGGAGGAACTGTGAGTTTACTGTGTGCAATACTGTGCCTTTGTTTTATTAAATGCGCATCACTCCAGAACAGCAGCATACTTAAAACCCATTTGTACTAGCTGTAGAACTGGTATCTTAATTATACTTTACCTGGAATGCCTTTGGCCCAATTTTTGTTTCCATTATTCAAATAATTTGTCAGAGAATCACACATTTATTTTGGAATATGTAACTTTTAAATACAACTTTAATTTAGGTTCTTAAAACTAGATTTTTAAACTACTCTATTTGCCCTCAGTGGTGCATATTCCCAAAATGATTAGCACTTAATCAAATGATCTATCCATAACTAAATGATACAAAGTGGACTTAAGGCTTTGGGGTCCCCTGCAGCCCTGGAGCAGTTGGTGACCAAGCCTTTGGTAGAAGTAATAGCTGTAGTGCATATAGCTTACAATAACACTCATAGTCATATAGAAACGGCAGTAATAGGCTGGTATATTGCTATAAAACAAGAATCCCTTAATTAATCCTTAATTTACGGTTCCAAACATGATTCAAGGTGTTAGGTTTGGTAACCAGATGTCCCTTAAAATGATTTAAAACAGCAAAAACAAAATCCCTTAAAGAAAATTAAGGAGGATGAGCTTTCATATCCCCCATAAATACCCATTAATTTCAATTATTTAACAAATTACACTAAATTATCAGATACAAGCTTGATCTTCTCTTATTCATTTAAGATATTATATTATACTCTACTCATTATAAATGCTAGTGGTAATTATGTTCTGTGGTGTTAGTTGTGCATTGGTATGTGACTTTATATTGCATGTATATATTCCCTGTAAATATGTGTGAAGTCTTTTACTACAATGCACCATTTGAAGCTGATGCAACTGCAATTTTGTTGTGTTTGCATAATGACAATAAAGTTTGTGATGAGCCTTGATAATGTTTTTGTTCACAGGTCTCTTAAAAAAGGAAATCCTGATCCTAATGAGATTACTTGTTTAAATAATAGATTCATTATTTAATTGGGCCTTAATTAGCTGTATTCAGATGTTGTTATATGCCACTAGAATCAGCAATAGAAACAGGAGCAGTGTTTCAAAATAAAGTAAAATAACCCTAAAGTGTTTGTCTCACCTGCAGCTGGTTGATAAGGACGGAGATCTGCACCGCCACCTCCTTGTAATTCTCCACCACCAGGTTGTAGGCGAAGGAGGCGCCGTAGACCCAGTCCACAATCAGCACGTTCACATCCTGCGCCCTGAGCAGGGCTCGGGCCAGCTCCTTCACCCAGGACGGCTTACTGCCCACCGCCCTGCAGGGGTAGAAGGTAGGTTTGGTCGGGTCAGGAAAGGTCAAATGGAGGCAGAGAGAGGGATGGGGAAAAGAAGTTGTTGGTGCATTTCTATGTGTGTTGAGCTGTTAATTTCCCTTTAAACCAACTACCAATTATATCTAAAAACAACAACAAACAATAAACAAAGTTGATGCCCCCTAAATTTAAACTGTCTTCTAGGGGAGGCCTCAAAATGCTTGAAAATGCAAACACAGATATAAGCAGAACTTTATCAGAAAGCTGAGTGGATGTAGGACCCCATCGCTTACAGCTCACTCTCCTCACCTGTACCCGTGGACGATGACCTTGGTCGGGCGGGAGACGTTGAAGTAGGACGGCTGCTGCTGCTGTGTTTCAGTGAGAGACTCCTGGTTGAACATCTGAGCACAGCGCATGTTTCTCCTGGTCAGCAGCAGGTACTGAACCTGCAGCTTGACTCTCTGCTGCCGGTACTCCAGCCAGGTGGTGTTGTTGAGGTCAGCGCAGTCATCATCCCTCTGCCGCTCCTCTACACCTGAAGGACGAGGAGGCCGTATAAATGTGTTATTTTCTCCTATTCTAAAAATGATGTATTTGAATATTTCTGCATACTGGGGTCCCTAAACAGTCTTTGAATTACATAAATTGGGTCTCACTGTAAAGCTGAGACTCTGGTGGATCCAATGAGCCCAACTGTATTCATGTGTGATGATGTTAGTCCCCATAGGAGACATTTCACTGTAGTGACCTCACTGTATAAAATGATCTGTGGTGACCTCTAGGATAATCACAGCCTCATGAAACTTTACAGCAAACTAGAGACCTAGAGCATTCAGAGGATGGCTGGATCAAACTAGAGACCTAGAGCATTCAGAGGATGGATGGATCAAACTAGAGACCTAGAGCATTCAGAGGATGGATGGATCAAACTAGAGACCTAGAGCATTCAGAGGATGGATGGATCAAACTAGAGACCTAGAGCATTCAGAGGATGGATTGATCAAACTAGAGACCTAGAGCATTCAGAGGATGGATTGATCAAACTAGAGACCTAGAGCATTCAGAGGATGGATGGATCAAACTAGAGACCTAGAGCATTCAGAGGATGGATGCCTTTCCTAGGTAGATTGACAATAAGGGGGTTTCTGAGCAGTTTACACAACACAAGTGCTCGCCATCCAGTCGCTGAAAAAATGCAATTCTTGCAAAAATCTCCAAATGTTAAAAGTTTTTGATCCCAAATCACAGCATGGCTTTTTCTATGGTGTTCCTCAAGGTCTCGGTGTCTTAATGTGGTATTTTGGAGCGATTATTGATCATTTTGATCAATTCTCCAGTGGTAAAAAAATGTTAAATTTAGCACAAAATCTGTGTAACAAATGGTATCAACCCCAAAATTGCTGCTGCAACTTATCTATATAATAGAGCATGGGAATGACCATCATACACTTCTATCATAATGTTCTAAACCCTTATACACATTCAGGATTTATTTTAATGTATTCATTCATGTTTATTACTTGAATTAACCTCCAGGTTCCCAGCTTTCAGATGATGTTCACCACTTCTATGTGACATCTACTGTTGACCTGCTATCTCCCCCTAAAGACCCCCTGGACCCCCCTAAAAAAAGACAAAAATGTGTCTATGTGGGTCTCAGAGGGTTAATGTCCAGCTGTATTACAGTAAGTACTCATGCAGAACACAGGTTCAGAATAGGGGTGTCGCGATATACCGGTATTGACGATAACTGTGATATTTAAAAATAAGATCATGTTAATAATACACACATGATAAGATTGTGTAAATAATCCAGTGCCTCTTAAATCATTTTATATATACAGTTATGGTTACAGACTCTCTCTCCACCTCCCTACACTCGTATTTTGAGTGTAATAAATTTGCCATAAAAGCAACAAAACGCACAATAAACAAAGTTATAAGCTAGATATCACGATAATATCATTATCGTGAATTGTTTTGACGATCATCATACAGTGAAAATCGGATATTGTGACAGGCCTAGTTCATAACAACCCCTTTCTTTGCATATATTTTTGGAGCAATTGCATGAAAAACATCCAAAAAAAAGATGCAGGAGAAAGAAAGAAAGTCTCCATCATGAGCTTCTTCACTTACCAACCACCAGAGATGTGATGCAGACTGTCAGGACACAGAGGAGGATCGGTTTACGTTCCCGAGGCATATTTCTGTTCAAACTCAGAGGTGAATGTGGAGCTTTAGTTGGTTCTTAACGGTGCTCAGCTGCTCCGTTTAGCTCCAGACTGGTGGATGCAGATCAGCTTTAGGCTAGAAAATCCCGGCTCGGTGCGGTGTTGTAACTCTGGAACGACTACTGAGACTTTAACTGGCATGAAGAGCCAGAGCAGGAATCCACATAAACCTTTCTGTTTCTGTTCTTGCTTCTTGAAACAGGGACGTTCTGTCCAGTCATCCCACTAGTCAGTGTCTCAGACTGGGTTTGAACCTATACCGACAAGTAGTTGGAGCTCTTTGCCTGGCGGTGAAGCCATGACCTCATTGGTGTTCAATGGCTGTTTGTTTGAAATGCTGGACTCTGGCCTGCTGCCTGCTGGTTTGTGTGTGTGTGTGTGTGGGTTGTGTGTGAGTAATTGTGTGTTGTGTCTGAGGGAAATCAATCATTATTGATTGTTCCACTTTTAATACTCTTTTTACATAATCATTGCTCTTTGTAAATTTGCTGGAAACTACTCTGGGGAATTCCAGTGCTTTGACCAATTAAACCAGATCACTGCTGTTTTCTTACTAAATTATGATTGTGGACAGGGCCGGCTTAAGACATAAGACATATAGGCGGTCGCCTATAGAGGGCAACCTTCTGGAGGGGTAAAAATGAATAAATTAATAAATCAGAATTTTAAAAAAAATGCCAGTGGGCGCCCTTGTTGCATTGAGGTAACAAATGAACAAATAAATAAATTAATTAAAAACAAAAATGCTGGTGGGTGCCCATCCTTATTTTCTGCATTGAGGTAATAAATGAACAAATAAATAACTAAATAAAAAAATAAATAATTAAATAAATAATTTCACCCCAGTAACTCTTTCTCACACTTGTAAATTGTAGTGAAACTGACTAAGCACTTTTAAGCCAACAACATCAGGGACCAATTGTTTATTTATAATAAAATAGTTATTTATGAAAATAACTAAGGCACCAAAAGGGCTATAGAGCCAGCCCTGACTGTGGACCTTCAAATCATTGTTGTAAATACATAGTAGGTTTGACCAGCTCTTGTTGACTCTAGTTTTAAGGTAGTAATTACACAACACAAATATGTACAGTATGTATTCCTTTCCAAGGAAAATGGGTCAAGGGAAAGTTTTGTAGTTGGCAGTTTTTTTTGTCTTAATCACAGTGATTTAGAGCTTTAATATACGGTGGAAACCTCCTCTAGTGATCACGTCTGTCCGGGTCAAAATTATATAAGCGGATGATAATTAAAATGTATGTTATTGTATTTGTCCATTCTGGGCTACTGTAGAAACATGGTATATAGAGATATAAACGGCTCATTCTAAGGTAACGAAAACACAACAAATCTTAGTTTCAGGTGATTATACACTAAAGAAAACGGTTATAAATATTTTATTCCAATTTCTGCTTATAGATCCCCCTAAATGTTGCTGTAAATAAATTGACGAGCGCACAGTAATTAAATATATAAACCAAGTATAAATGTACAATGAGTGAGAGATTTTTTTATCTCAATGTTTTAATAGCAAACACAACATATTGCTTTACAGCACAGGAACAACAGGTGATACCGACATGAGTCAAAGCAAGATTTAAACCTTTGTTAATATGCTTTTATCCAAGCATCCTCTCCCTCACAGGGTTAAGTTAACGCTGTACCGTCTACCTTAAATCATCTCCTTGAGGTTGAGTAAAGTAAAAGTAGTGAAGAAACAATGAGTGAATGCAGCTTATCCTCATGTGTAGGAATACATGACTTTGGTGAATTCTAGTTGTGAACAAAACAAACAAAAACATGTTAAACTTGTTAGAATAATTAGAAAACATAAAAATATTAAATGGTGACGACCTCTATGTTTTTGAATGCGCGCTTCACTAAACTTTTGTCAGGAAAATGGTGTTATTGATGCAAAAAAACACAAACTTATTGTATAATACTAACAGCTTTACATGCATTATTTGGCTCTTATTCTCTCCCTCTCCTTCGGCAGCTCTGACGCCAGCCATTCGACGGTGCGTCTGCGTGCTTCGTCCCAGGTGTATCTGGGTGTGTATCCGAGCTCCCTCTTGGCCTTCTGATAGGAGAAGCTGAACGGCGTGTTCAACATGGTGACGAGCTGCCAGTTCAGCGGCGGGACGATGCGTACGAAGGGCCGCGCCATCATGCACAGTATCTGCATTATATAGCAGACCACGTAGAGCAGCAGGAGCGGGTACATGAGCTTCTCCTGGATGCCGAAGCCCAGAGGCGACAACATGACGTGGTTGAAGTCCGAATAGCTCACGTGTGGCGTGTCGTCGGAAACGAAGTAAAACTTTCCTCCGACGACGTTTCTTTTTTGTGGATCCGTGAGGCTGCGGGCCGCTTGGAGGTGGGCCGCCGCCACGTTGCCCACGTACACGGGATTCACCAGGGCGTCTGGTTGAGACATGCGATACAGAACGTCTTTGTTTCGTATGCCGTCGCCCATGTGGCCCACCAGGAAGCGGCACCCCTCCCCGTAGATGTACATAGGCCTGAGGGCGCAGGTGGCCAGGCGGCCTCCGTTGTGCACCACCTCGCCGTGGGCCTGCAGCGTTCTCTGCTCGGCCTCCATTTTGGTCTTGCTGTAGGCGAACTTGAGAGCACATTGGTACACGGTGTCCTCGCTGCCGTTGATTATGGGTTCACCTCTAGCGTTTGGTCCCATGACCTCGACGGTGCTGGTGTAGATGAAGGACACCACGTTCTCTTGGATACAAGCCTCCAGAAGCAGCTGCGTTCCTGCAAAGCATAATGCAGTTGAAAGAGTCCTTAATCACTGATCTAGAGGAGGGAAAACCTTGCCTCCTTGTCTCACCTTTGACATTGACCCCGTATATCTCGCTGTACTCCACTGAGTCAGTAACGTCAATGATGGACGCGATGTGGAACACGATCGATGCTCCACGACAGCTTTTTCTCACGTAATCACCGTCTCTGATGTCCCCCTCGAAAACACTCAGCTTTGTGTCGCCTCTACAGTCTGACACACAGGAAATCAACGAGAAACTCATTAATCAACACAATATAATGTTTGGTTATTTGGTACGTAAAATAACAGCGTCTACAGTAATGCATATGGCATGGATTTTGGCAAATCTCTATCTAGAGCCCTGGCTTCAAAATTGTATGTTTTACCATTTTCCACCAGATTGACCCAAAGGGTTTAACGGGTAAAAATTCTGAAAATGAATGAATATTCAGTAGTTATGATCAGGACTGAAGTTGGTTAAAAGATTTAACTCAGTGAAAGTAAGAAGATAATATTAATATATATATAAATATAACATATTGTCATAAAAATGCAACAATGTTGTTGCTAATCAGACATAACACACACTGTGACAAAAAAAACAATAATTTCCCCCTAGCATTTAGTAAACAGAAATATCAAAATATGTGTTTTCTTTCTTCAAAACATCGACATTGACTTAAATTAGGGCTATTTCTTTAACGCAATCGATCTTTAGGAGGTTGTAGCAGACTCGTTTCTGGACAATATCTGTCATTGTTTTGTGTTGTTAATTGATTTCCAGTAATAATTATATACATACATTTACATAAAGCAGCATATTTACCTACTCCCATGTTGATAAGAGTATTAAATACTTGACAAATCTTCTTTAAGGTACATTTAGAACAGATAAAAAATGTGCAACTAATTTGCGACTAATCACAAATTAATATTTGAATTGATTGACAGCCCTATTTAAATTATATTTGGTAGTAAAAAATGTAACTCAATGAAAGTAGAAAATAATATTAGTGTATCATTTTATGGCTGTTTTTTTTACCCATTTTATACTTTGACATTTTTGTCCTCGAAGGACATCAGAGCAACTTTTTAGAAGTGAGGCACGAAGGTTAAATATATTTATTGCTGCCTTCACATCAATAGTTGTAGTCAGCAATAATATGAAACAGCCTTAAAGTGGACTTTAAGTGTATCTATCTTATATATATTTATGTATTTTAGTTGAGGGTAAGATAGGCCAATAATCAATTGTTTTTACATTATTAATTTACAATTGCTGCCTAATTTAGCTCTTGAAAAAGAGGTTTTAAATCTCAGTTAGCCTTCTCTGATTAAAATAAGTTTAAATAAAAATAAAACAATACTGGTATTACAAAGTGTTCTCACATTATCAGCATTGTTGGTTTCCACTACAGCCTCATAAAATTAAGAGTAAATACATATTTATACCTGACTATAAATGTTTTTATGTGTGAAATGGATGTGTACAGTATTTTGTGAGTGCTGCAGAGAGAATTAAAAGATGAATAGTTTGCAGATGGACAGATTTTTACCCTCCAGACTCTGTAGAAGTTGTGGCTGTACTTGTTTGTCCAGCAGTCGTAGCTCAGCCACCTCCTCCTCCTCCAGCAGCAGCCTCACCAGCCTCTTCCCCAGGAATCCACTGGCTCCCGTCACCACACACACTTCACCTCTCAGAGACATCGCAGGTCAATTCTCTCTTTTAGGATGAGGACAAAAACAGCTTCTCTTCCAGTGGACCTCTTCAAGATGTTTCTCAAAAGAAGAAAAGCTCTGAAAAAAAAGTGTTGGTGGATGTTTTTGGGTTGTTGTTAGTGGGAGAACGACAGAACCTTCTGCACTCCCAGACTCAGCCCTTTCACTATTTGTAAACTCAGAAACTCAACCAGAAAAAAAAGCTAATTATTTGCCTCAAGGCAGTGTGAAAAAAGGGGAAGGGCTCCACTACTTCAGGGAGGAATGTGATGCCTGTTGGAACTAGACCAAATTGGGGGTTGGAACTTTTTTATACGCCAAGGACAGCTGTTGTTGATGGAAGTTGTAATCTTTTATTTAAGTGGGAATATCTCTGCATGTGACTAAGAGAAAAAACATGAATCTTGTGGGTACCCATTGAACCCATTTTCATCCACATATCTTGAAGTCAGAGGTTAAGGGACCCCTTTGAAAAATGGCCATGGTAATTTTTCCTTGCCAAAATTTCACCCAACTTTGGAACGTTATTTATCCTCCTTTCTAACAAGCTTTGTTTAGAAACACAGTTTAACGAGGTTCCTGTAAAAGGAAAGATGAGATCTGTACTCCAGTTTAATTAAATACTTTCCACTCCCCCGGCGAAAGGTACAAGGCCGGATCAGCCAAATAAAACAAGATTGGACATTTCAAGGTGACATGTGTCAGCCAGATGGCCAAATATGTTTTCAGTCGCACCGTGATGGATTATAGTTGGCCACGGTTTGCTCAGTAAATGGTACACCGGGTCATGTGGCTGTGTGGTGGAAACTGAGTGCTGCAGGGCTTGTTCACCATCTCTATCGGAAACATCCACAGTAACAGTGTTTTAAGCAGGAGCCTTCAAGTCTCATGATTGTCGTGTGTGGAGTAAATTTACAGGGGGAACCCAAACGCAGAGATACAAGCAGAAAAGTATTTTGAAATAAAAGCGAGCTTTAATTACTACAAGCTGAAATATCCAAAAACCAAAAATCACTAACCAGGGAAACACGAGGATCAGAGCAGGAGGTAACAGGAAACATGGAGGACAAGGTAGACAGGGCTGGAGAGACAAACGAACCGACAAGGACAGAGGGGAACACACAGGCTTAAATACAAGACATGATTACAAACAGGTGAAACAAATCAGACAATCAACAAAAGGCGGGAAAACAAACAAAGGAGGGAAGTAAAACCAGACAAGACACAGGAGAAGTGAATTACAAAATAAAACAGGAAACTAGAATGAGAATATAAAAGAAACCAAAACACAAACCAAAATCACATAAACATAACTAATAACCAAGACTGGCACAGCCAGAACATGACAATGATGTTGTTCTTATCAAGTTATTTTTCATGTAGATGATTTGCTTTATTGGAATTTAGTGTGGAACATATCTTAGTGTATAAGTACTGCTTTAGGCATCTTATCTATGTGTAGCTGTCTGAGTTTCAGTATTAGTCCTTGGCGTAGCAGTCGACATCACGGCTGACTGTTGTCTTATCTGGAAGGTGAAGGATGAAGTCTCAAGGGTAGTTTCATCGTCATCAGATGCACCAAAGAGTCTGTGTGCGTATTCATGTCTGTGTTAAAGGGCACATATCATGAAAAACTCACTTTTTCAGTATCTGGAGTGCCAACCAACCCACAAACTGTGACTTCAGACGACCCAGTCAGTCTTTTTATGGGCTGCTTAGATCAGAAAACATGTGATTCAACAAGATATTCAGATTTGACTCCCCTTCTTATGTCACACGCAGGCTCATTAGAATGACATTGCTAAGAAGCTAAAGTCAATTGTTCGTTCCATTGCAACATCGGCGCCCAGCAGCAGAGTTAAGCTTCTGCCATTTTGGACTGAAAGCGACTACCTGACGCCAGTAAGACGTCCGCCTGCAAAGTGCCGTACGAAAACTAAATGATTGGAAGTTATAAAATCCAGCACACAGATTTTGAAAGCAATCTCAAACTTTTTCATGTCAAGGATCCAGAATAGATATCCAACAGACCACAGACCGTGGGTGTAGAAGAGGTTGTGTCCTGTGCTTTAGCCCTGCGTTTCAGTAAATAGCCTACAACTCCATTAAATCCTGTTGATGTCATGCTACTAGCACTACTAGCTACTGGCCGATAGCCGGTTGTCTGGGAACAGAGACGTTAATACATCCACTACAGTACAGGCTTACAGCATACATCCCATGGGTGTATTATAAGATAATAAAAGTAATGAATTACAGCCAATATATCCATTATTACAGCTGCATACAGCTAGCAGGAAGCTGGCAGAACCGGATATGTCATATGAGCGTGCAGGGCGGTGCAGTCCCGTGGGTCTGATGCACTTTTATTATGCCGGGGAAAATAACTCTGGATTCAGCTATTAGTTCATTTTACAACTTTTAAGACATAATTAATTAAATGAGGGATATTTAAGTGTCTCTTTTTACATTCATGGCTACGGACTCATTGGTGTTTTCAGTCCAAAATGGCGTCAGCGCTACTGCAGCGCCATCTAGCGGCTATTGTCAGAAAAGCACCGGAGTTTTGTCTATTTGCTTCTATACTCTTTCAGTGTGTTCCAATCCACGTACTTTCGGAAGTACACTTCAATGTGTGCACTCTGAACTTACTTGAGTAGTGAGGGAATTTCAACGGGGTAGGGTCGTCTCAAATCGAACACTCTGCGCCGCGCTTACCGGAAATGACGATCGCAACATTTGACAGCGGCTCGCTACTCGCCAAAATATCTTCTTCTTCTTCAGGGTTTTACGGCAGCTGGCATCCTTTGTGTTGCATTGCTGTGTCCTTCAGGCTTTACCCGTCAACTACCCGCCAAAATATCTGCCTGCTTTGTTGATCAAGAACACACAGAAAATGAAAGCAAAGCGGAAATTACGTTTCCAACGTGGTCGCCTACGCCTTCGATGTGTCCTCCTGTTGGCTGAAAATGCACCGGTATGTTTATGTACTTTTTTATGTATGTCTTGTTTTATTCTGTTATCTACGTAGCCCATAGACATCTATAAGGTACAATGTTCAGCAACGCAAAAGCCCGTGCATCATCTGCCGCCATTTTCACATGTTTGAATAGTGGTCGTGGTCCTTCCGCTACGTAGCCAAGATGGCGACCATTGAGTGTGAAAAGTGTCCAGCGTTCCACACTCAACGATTTGACTATTTTGAGTACAACATCCGGGTACTTCGAGTGCACTGTATTTTGCCATACTTCACTGTGTGAACGCACTTATGCACTCAAAATGCACTCAAGTGTAAGTACGGAAGTACGCGGATTGGAACGCACTGTTTGACTACCTTTATAAAGGTGCACCATTTCTTTCTGTCCAGCCAATCAGGGCAGACTGGGCTTTTTCAGGACGGGGTCTTAAAGAAACAGGCGCTAAAACGGAGAGTTTCAGACATACAGGTATATTCAGACAGACAGTATGAGAAATATAATGTGTTTTTGAACATTAAAGCATGTAAACATGTTCTATTAGAAACTCAGAATACAAGTATGAACCTGGAAATGAGCATGATATGTCCCCTTTAATATGCTTGTGTACCTGTAGCTGTTGCAGGTGATAGAAGTGGGTGAATAATGTGATTCTTAGTGTGATATGAAAATCATAATCAACTTTTTATTTTTTAAAAACACTGCATATATATAAATATACAAAACATAAACATTTATCCATTCAATTTTGTACATTTCTGTTGAGTCTGTGCTCTAATCGGCTCAGTTTTATTTTGAAAAAACGGTGGCTTCCTATGTTATTTACATGCTTAATTAAAAGCATGACTTTCCAATATTCTAATTCATAATAAAAACAGATTGTCTTTGTCTTCTTAAACCATATGACTTGATTCCTCATCGGATTGTGCGTCATCGCAGACGACAGTCACACAGACAGTGTTTGTTAGCAGGATGAAGTCATGGTTGTTTTTGGTCTAGTTACGTGATGAAAAGATAAAATGATGCCAGCTATATCCTTTAGTCACAAGCTGAAGTTGGAAGCTGTGTTAAGCCTAAACCAAGAATCCCTTCCAGTTATTTCTGAGGTCAATCTGATCGCTTTCAATCTCTCGAATCACAGTTTGTGATCTCAAATGTATGTGATATCTGGATTCTGGCACAACAACAACACAGCAAGATGACATTTTAGATGTCTAACTTTAGCCCACTGCTAACTAGTGTTAGCCTCCAGTCTTTCCTTTGTTTTGCCTCCAGCCAACGCCGTCATGTCGTCAGACTCTATAAATCGATGTCAAGCCAATTTAAGAGGGAGGATGGGTTTGACCTTTCATTAAAGACGTATAGTTTCCTTTTACATAGTGAAACTGCAGAGAGAAAGAACACAAGCAGAGCAGGACAGGACAGGAAATACTAAAGATGGTAAAGTGTGATAGAGACATGTTGAATGCTAATGTTAGAGAGCTAGCCACGCTTGCACCTGCTTGTGTTTGCAGCCCACACTGTTTCCTGTTTTGCTGTTAGCATGCAGGTAAATTTCGTCTTGCCAGTTCCGGTCTGACAGAGTCGGAAACCCCCCTGCTTGTGGTGCGCCATCAGCTCTTCGGTGTGGGCAGCAGCGGGCACTCCTGTATCTGAGCCTCATCCACCGACCCCTCCGGCAGATGAACCGTCATCGTGCAGGCACGAATCCCCCCCAGAGGCTCCAGCACGTTGAACACCCTGTCCCACACGTCCCGCTCTGGATCGTACCGCTGCACAATGTCCACCATGCACCTGCTGTTCCAGGAATACCCTCCCACCACGTAGATCTGCCCGTCGAACACCGTCACGCCGACGTCGCTCTGGCCCCGCGACATTGGCGCCACCACCGTCCACTGGTCCGTCTCCGGGCTGTAGTGCTCGCAGCCCAGGACGTCGTCGTAGTCGCTGCTGCCTCGGAAGTGATTCCCGCCCATGACGTAGAGTCGGTCTCCCAAGGTGCACATGCAGTGCAGGCCGCGGAGCTCCATCATGTCGGCGCGGCGACTCCACGTGTCGGCGGCGGGGTCGTAACACCAGAGCTCCTTCTGGAACGTGTCACGGGTGATGCCGCCTGCGTGACAAAAGAGAATACAATGGACACCACTGATGAAAGTAAGTAGAAAGAGACGACAGTACGCAGAAAAACTTTGTTCTCACGGAGATGAGTGAATGTGAGTCTGTGGCCGGAGATTTAAAAGGAACCAACACATTTCCTTTCACTCTCTAAAGACGATGCAAATGATGTATTTCCATAAATTGTGATTCTTTTGTACTTATATCTATCTATTAAAAAAGCTTGTTTCCACGCCGTCCTTGTGGTTTTGCCCATTCCTCCTACAAGGTCATGGTCAAGGTTGTTACTGTCGTTATTGGGCAGAGGAACAGGAATTTGCAGTAATCGGTGAAATTCTTTGATCACATTTCCTTTCTTACCACAATTTAAATAAGAAATTAAATACAAATTTACATTAAAAATAGAAAAATAGACATTCAAAGACGCAGAACATTTAAATATATGAAATATGCATGAAAAAAGCACACGTTATTGAGAGTAGATAAAAGGCTTTCTCTTCTGCAGACACAGTTTGAATGTTCTCTATATCATGAAATGATATCATACAGTAACATTTACAGTATTTTCTGATACTGAAGTTCCTTCAACATAATTGTAATTACTTATAGAAACCAAGAATGAAACCTTAAAGACCCCATTAAAAGGAGACTCCCTGAAAGATACACTTTCTGCACAAGTAAACAAAACTTCTAACTCCTGAAGCCATCCCACATTTTTAAAGAAATGATGATGATACAGTTCAATAACTCACTGTTGTGTCATTTTACCAGCATCAACAGAAAATACGGCATGTTAAGAAAGTGAAGAAGTCATGGAAAAGAGTGTTGAGTCAACTATACTTAAAATAGCTGATAAGACTAACATAATTTCCTTGGCTTAAAGGATCAGACAGTGTTTTAGTGTCTTTAACAAATTAATTACAAGTTTCTACAAAGGCTCAATAAATCACTTTTGGCACATTTGCTAATAACCGTTTTATTGCGTCTTTCAAGATCTTTAGGGGAAAAAAAACTCTCTCTTTTACCTGCCCCGTCGTGTTTTGGCTTTCAAGAGCACAACATAAATCCACCTTGTTGAATTTATCAGCATACAGCAGGCAAAATAACTGGTGCTCTTCAACTACCATAGCTCTGTTTTGCAGCCTTTTTGCAGTTTTCATGCGCTTTTAGCTCATTGTTTTGGTAATTCAGACAGTATTAAAACGAAAAGTAAGCAGCTGTTTCAGGAGTGTCTTAAACACCTGAATACCGGACTGACATTCAACAGGAGGCCAGAAACAGTTGATAGGAAAGCTCATGTAGAGCTGTTTGTGTTAACATGTAGACAAAACACTGTGATAATGTTCACTGGTTTGTATTCTGAATCTTTTTCCTTCCACAGTCGCACAATATATTACGTGTACCTTCGTATAGACGTGCAAAAATGTACTTTTAAATCAATATTCCTGCAACTTTTAACATTTTAGCACTTAGTGCTTATATCTTCTGTTTAGTTTACACTGAGTCTCTCCTCAGAAACTGTCCGGTGGACGTCACGTAAATACGGTATGTGTTGTTTATTCTGGTAATCACCACCAACACAATACAGCTTTAGAGAGTTTTGGGTTTTAAATTTGCTGCAAATACTAGGACCCACTTCAAACCACAGTGTTTCCTGCTTCTCAGTCTTCGAACGTGTGAAACTCTCTGCTCTCAGCGAGAGTTTCCTGTCCAAGGTTGCTAAGAAATCTGTAACCTGAGATCAGCTGCTAAACAGGAAGTGGTTTCAAATTGACCAGCCACGCATGCTTTTTGTCAATAATTCAACTTGAAAAAAATGGAGCCTTGTGTCGCTGATAGACAATCCCTGCACGATTAAATGTTGTGGTGGATTAGACATGTTCATTTCTGCTGTAAAGTCGATCATTTTAACACGGGGGTCTTTGGGGATTGACTCGATTTGGAGCCTCAAGTGGCTATTTGAGGAACTGCAGTTTTTAGCACTTCCACGTTGGCTTCATTTCTCAGCACCGGAGGTTGGCGCTTGCAAAGGGAGGCGATGCATGACTGTTAGACAGCTGTGAAAACCTCTGAGAGAGGAAGTTAGATGTTCGGGTGCACAAAGCATGTGTTGTTGTCAACACTGCAGACTGTAAGTGAAGGTTGCATCCCCCCTATGAGCAGTCGATGTTAGGTTTCTTTTTAGCATGAAGGCGAGCTTTCTGTAACTCCAACCTTGATCTTTCCCTTTGACCACGTAGTTCTTACTAATCTAAAACAGACTTTAACCACAGAGGTAGCAGAACAGAAAATGGTTATATGAGTCATTTCTGAAACAGTCAGAGGGGTTGTTCAGTGACCGACTTCTTGTTTATGTATGAGGACGTTCATGATCCGTTTGAGTTTAAGTTTTGGGTCTGAAGCATTAACTCTCTGCTAGTGTGCTCTTTGAAAACATTTTGATTTGATCTCAAAGCTTATTGGCTCTTTATCATTGTATCATGAAAACAGAAGTAAACACAGGTGCGACAGTTTGAGCTGCTGTGTTGTTAACGTACCTGAGATGTACATGAGGTCTCCGTGAACTGTTCCAGCGTGTCCGTAGTGAGGCTCCACCATGTTGGTCACAAATTTCCACTCGTTTTTCTTCAGGTTGTAGCACTCCACCGTGTCTGATCAAAGAGACAGAGATGACGTTTTATTTAAGCAATTTATTTAAAGCTACTACAAGGAGCTTTCATTTTGTGTTGATTTTGGCGGTCCCTGTGGAGAAAAGCGGTAGTGTTTCCGAGCACCAGAGTCCCATTAGAAAACCTCTCATTGAACTGCAGCAGCAGGGTCTGACATTCTGACCTGCTCAGTCCTGGTTCTGGTTCTCCTGTGTCTCCCTTCCCTCCAGCCTGCTTAGCAATACGGCCTCCAGCAGCGTGGTGGTGGTTGGTCAGCGGCCCTACGCTTCAAGCTAGGACGCTCTACAGTAGGTACCCCTCTAGTGTCAGTTTTGGCCGTGTCAGAACTAGTGTCTTTTCAAAATAAACTTCTGTGTTCAAAGGAAATGTACAGTTTCCGCTCTTTACATGCATACAGTCTCTTTTTAAAATAAACTTCCAATGAGGGTTTACCTAGTTTTTAGTTTTACTTATGCAACAAAACAACTTAGTAAGGTTTCGGAAAAGATTATGATTAATAGGTTAAAATAAGTACGTTTGTTACGTAACTGCCGTTAGTTAAGTACGTAAGTTACGTAACAAAACTACGGTAAAATAAGTCAACGTTGACTTGGTTTCACACTTGGTTTGACCCACCCAACCTCCCCTTCAGCCTGCCCATACGCAGCCTTTTTCACCCTTTTACGTCAGTTACTCTGACCGTCTAATAATTACATGTATGGGTTGACATTTGAAAGCCCGGTGCGTCCCATACAGACGTTAAAGGGTGCCTCGGTGCGTCCCTATCCGACGCCAAAGGCCTCTGACCAAGCGTTGGTATTTGACGAGTTGGGAGTGAGAATGGGTTGGCAGCTCCCCTCGGCTTTACGGAGCTTTATAGTGAGTTTCAGTTTATTGTTTATCTGTCCGGGCCACAACTATACTGTTCTGGTTCACTCTCACGGCTCTCATGGCGTCGTTTTCAGCCAAAAAGCTGTAAAAAGCCACTGTACAAGTATACCCGCTCAAACAGCAAACAGCAGACAGACACAGTTAGAGACTGGCTGGTGAACATAGTGGAGCATTTAGCAGCTAAAGAGAGATATTTCCTTCAAGAGGTGGTGGAGACCAAAAACAGAGCTAAAAGAGAGTGAATATTGGACTTGCATCAGGTGGCCTCCAAATAAATGTCAGCCGACAGCAGTAGTAGAAGTACTGACAGAAGTAGTAGAAGTACTGACAGCAGTAGTAGAACATGAATCAGCAGCAGCTCACCAATCTCTCCTGAGGCGTTCCGTCCTCCGACTGCATACAGTTTCCCCTTCAGAGCGCTCAGGTGGAAGAAAGTCCTCTTCTCGTTGAGCGAATCAATCTGAAGCCACTTGTCGAAGCGCGGGTCGTAGCGGTAGGCGCTGTCTATGGCCGTCTTACCCTTGGTGTCATAAGTGCTCTGGCCTGAGACGTCAACAAGAATCAGCGTTAGGAGGATGAATTAGAGTGAGAGAAAGCATGCATTTAAGCTTCTTATTTCTTAAAATTCGGTCATACTTTGAGTCTTGATGATGCATGATGTACCATGACTTCACCTCCAACTAACTCATAAATTAAAATCATGCAAGTATTGGTCCACAGTTTCTATTAGCAAGAAAGCTATAGGGCTTGTCTTGAGCACTACTTGCAGAGAACATTGACTACTTGAAGTGTTGGTGTTCTGACCTCCAACAATGAAGAGGAATCCGCCTAGAAGAGCCACGCCATGCTGGTAACGCGGCACCTCCATGGGCTTCAGGGCCCTCCAGTGGCCGGTCTTTTCATCGTACAGCCTCAGCTCCCGGCTCACCACCAACTGCTGTCGCATCACACCGCCCAGTGCCAGGATGTGGGTGTCGTTCGAGCGTATTTGCGTGCGCTCGGTCTGCAGCGCCGGCTGCATGAAGGGCATCATCTGGTAGTTGCTGGCCTCCAGCAGGAGGTTCACGCAGGCCGTCTCGGAGCGCATCATGGAGTCGCCTCCCTCCTCATCCTCCTGCGAGATCTGGATCAGCTCGCTGGGGCTCATCAGCGGGAAGCGAATGTGGCGCATCAAGGCGTAGACGGAGGAGCGGCGGCTGGGGGAGTCGTGGCTCAGCCATTCTCTGGCGATCTGGTACAGCTCCATCTCAGAAAAACCCTTCAGGGAGTTGTTGGACAGAGCGTTGGCCATGCTGGTTTCAGTGAGCTGGAGGTAGCGGTCGCTCTCCACCAACACTGAGAGGTTCTGGCTCACAAACTCACCTGGTTTCATACAACAAAGAGGATCAACACTGATCATCATCCAGTTTATTTTAGTTTGATGAACCAAAATGATGCCTAATCTTTACTTTTCTTACTGTATGTTTTTTTTTTTATAAATAATGGACCGACTGGTTTTAGGGATTGCTGAGGATTTGAAGAGTTGAACAACTCCAACACAGAAGTTCTATGCTAATCACACCTTCCACCTCATCTACATATTAATACAGTTGTAAAGGTGTGTGTGGGATTTGGCGACATCTAGTGGTGTAGTTGCAGATTGCAACCAACTGAATACCCCTCTGCTCACTCCTCCCTTTACAAGACACCGTTGGCCTCGCTCAGAGGCCGTCTTTACCACATTTAAGGCCTTTACACACCGGGGACGTAATGAATAAACGACACAAAAATGCGAAATACTGTCCTGCGAATATTAATGTATATGTCTAGGGCTTTTATTGTGAACGGTAAGAAGAGAAGGAGTGGATCTAGTCTGCGTTGCCTTTGTCGAGGTTGAAAGGAGTAATAAAGTTTGCCGACTTGGATATGTAGATATGAAGGGCCCATTCTAAGCTAACGAAAACACAACGATTCTTAGTTTCAGGTGATTATACACTAATGAAAACATTGTTATGAATATTGTATTCCATCTCTGCTAATAGATCCCCTGAAATGCTACACACTGGACCTTTAAGAAAGATTGTACTGTTGTTACTGTGCGCTTGGATCAGTTTCACGAACACTCACCTATATTGAGGTGAACGTCCTCCAGAAGCAGATCAGTGGCGATGCGCTCCACCTCCACACAGTTATCAATAGTGATCTACATCCAAGACACAACACAGAAATGATTGTCTTTGCACTGCATTACTTTACTCATAAATATCTTTCATTCTCTACTGTATAATTGACACACAGAGAGAGGGCATTAAAGGACATTGAAGCACTCGGAGGGATTAATGAGCTACAGTAGACCTCTAGCTGAAGATAAATTTATGCAATATGGTGGATTCTCTCACCTCGCTGCTCAGAAGCTGATTACAGAAGCTCAGGACCGGCATGACCTGCAGGAAGTTTGCAGCCTCCAGCGTGTCCTGGAGATTACCCATGTCCAGGCTGACTTTGGATGTGTAAATGAAGTCAATAATGTTCTTTAAACCCGACTTAGTGACCCCATGCAGCTTGATCTCTCTCATCTCCTGCTCCCTCATGCCTCCTGAACAAGGACAAAGACACAAGGACGAGGTGAAACCATCGTTTCAGAAGATTTGTCTTGTGCAGGCATGAAGTGCACAGTCAGCAAGATACAAAGACAACGCTGACACAGTCAGACATTATACAGGGAGAGGATAATAAAAGGGTTAAGTAGTTAATTAGGTTGTCAAATATCTTCTGAGAAGTTGCAACTGAAAGGAAGTTTAATGCAGAAGTGAGACAACTACTTCCTCTTTTCTTTTACTATTTGTGGATGTTTATCTAAGAGTGAAATGAGTAGTGGCAGCCTGAAAACAATAAATATGTTGGCACTTTATATTTACCTTTTATATGCATTTGTCATTGACTATATTTCACCATGTCATGAACTCAAAAGCTTCCTACGTTTTCCGCTTTCAACCTGATAAAACCAAGACATCTCACCTGTGAACATGGCCTTGAAATAGTCGCTGGATGAAGCCATGACAACTCTGTGGACGGGGAAAGTGTCCTTGCTGTCTCCAGGAACCAAGACGACGTCACAGAGAGTCTCATCTGCACGAAAAGCATCAAAACCCTGCAGGAAAAAACAACACAGCAAAATCAGCAAATCACTATCATGATAATGTTAAGACATTTCTGAGGTGATTCGTGGCTTCTGCTAGATTCTTCTCTGCCTCTTTACTGTGTTAAAGGAAAACTTCACCCTCAAAATGACCATCTGTATATCAATTACTCACCCCTTGTTGGCTTGAATTATTGAAGAAGACTTTGTATTTCTCTCCACAGTGAACGGAGAATCAAACAGAGAAAATCTTTATGCCGTGTTTAATACACTTTGGACTTGTCCGGACTAAGACTTTTCTTCATTTTTTGATTCTCCGTTTCCCACAAGAATTCAAGGTAACACTGGGGTGAGTAATTGATATACAAATGGTCATTTTGTGAGTGAAGTGTTCCTTTAATGGTGTTGGATTTGGTGGGTAATATGACATACAGTATGTACCAAACCAGAGGAGGATGCTTTCCTAACAGTGAAAAGGTAGAGGAGACAGCTAGTGAAAAAAAAATATTTTAAAGATGTTTATCTCTATGGAGGACGGAAAATAATAAAAAATAAAATAATAAAATAAATAATAAAAGCAAACAGCTCCCTCATTTGCATAATGAGGCAGAAATACATAAAAAAATTTGAAAAAAGTATAAATAAAAGAATAGAGAAATAAATAAGTTTGGGAAAATAAATAAGGGGTGAAATGCAAAGGGAAAATCATGCAGAAATAATAATAAAAAAAATACATATATACATAAATACATGTTAATACATACATTTAAAAATAAATATAGAATAAATAAAATATTAATGGAAAGATTTTAAAATAAATACAAAAATAAATAAACAAATAAATATAAAATAAATAAAATATTAATGCAAAAATAAATGCATGAATAAAAAATTTAAATAAATACATTTATAAAATGAATACAAATAAATCCATAATTAAATAAAAAGGAAAATTAAACAGAAGAGTGAAAAAATAAGGGAATTTATACAAAGATAAATGAATAAAGAAGTAAATCAAAACAGAAATGTCAGTTTATGTCATATATTCTCAATTAGTTAATGGCTATATTTATTTTTAATATTATTTTTGCTACATTTAATGACATGTTTATTTATTTATTGAGTCATTTATTTATTTTTTTATTTTTTATTTTGTCAGAGAAAGAAATTGACTATTTAGGGAAATAAATAGACGAGAGTCGAGTTAATGTGGTTCCAAAATGATGAATTGATGTCAAAGCTTATAGGACCAGTATTGCATATTGATGATACGGGTAACGGAGCACCTTACATCAATAAATAATGTAGAGAAATAAGTTGTTAATAAGTGATAAATATGTACCTGCAACACAGCTACTCCATGCTCAGTGCTGCTGAACACCTTGGACAGCGGCCGAGGGGGAAGTTTGGGCTTCGTGGATTTGTCTGGACGTTTAGGTGGCATCTCAATGGGAGTGGGGATAGGAGCTGGAGCTGGAGGAGGAGCTGGAAGAGGAGCTGGAGCTGGAGTAGAAGGCCTGTCATCTATCAAACCCAAATACAGAACAGATATTTGAGAGATGAGGAAAGTCGTGATGCTGTTGTTGCTGCAGGTGCATGGAACTGCTATCTAGTGCTTTCAAATAAACGTAGTGGAGTAAAAAGTATTCCTTGAATAAATGTATAAAATAGAATTGTAGAGAGTCAGTGAGCACACAGACCTTGTTGAAGAGGTCTGTCAGGCGGAGCAGGAAGTCTCTCGGGCTGAGCTGGAGGTCTCGGAGGATCCCTGGACCTGCTGCTCAGACGGGAAAACCTGCGGCTCAGCCTCCCAGGCCCGCTGTCTTCACCACTTCCTCTGCACACGAGGAGGAAGAGGAAGTGAGGAAGTGAGGATGCTTTACTCCGTCATTTTATATCTCCAACACTAGACTCTCTTTGCAGTGCAACCTAACTTTGTTCAGAGGATTCTGATGTTGAGCCTGCGTCCATAACAGCTACATGGATTGTAATGCAAATCTATTATGTATGTAATACAAATGAGGGTGAAACTAGTACTAACAGTAAGCTTGTGTTTGTCTCTCAGCACTTCCTCTTAGATTGCGTACCACTTCCTCTGTTTAACTTAGCAGACTCTGACTGCTCACATGGCCCAAAGCCCAACTCTAACCATCTCTAATGTGAAGCGTTTCATTAGTGGAGTTTCCTGACAGTAAGAAGGCCTGCAGCTCACAAAAGTCCCTTTTCTGTTTAGTGTTGAGTGTCCTGTGATCTGAGAAGGAGGAACCAGTTGACCACTTCCCTTCATTAAACTGTTTCCTGCCAAGCTACCCACATACAGTGAGTAAAGGTAAAAAATAAGGTATGAATACTGTGAGAAAGAAAACAAAATACAACTATCAAATGTACATTCTGTAAAATAAAGGCAAGAAAGTGTTTATTTTAAAATTCAGAGAAAAAAACGGTAGATAATTTTTCTCTTATTTTGATAGGACACCACTGGAAAACAAGTAAATCTTTCTAAATATTTTTCTTTAAGGTTTAAAGTTTAAGCAGTTATTAATTTCTTTAATATACATTTGTATATATTTTTGTGAATATTTTATTTTACCTTTTATTTTTTTAAATAAATGTTTACTTTTTTAAATTATTATTCTATAAGTATGCAGAAATCTAAATGCTTAAATATTTAGATGAAGATATTTTTTTAATTCAGGTTAAATGTTGCTATACAATTTAAAGTTTAATTAGTTATTAATTGCATAATCATATATTTTTATATGTATTTTAAATATTTTATTTTACTTCTGTTATATATATATTTGTTTTTTCTAATAAATGTTTTATTTTTTTTTATTTATTTTTTTATTATTATTCTATAAGTATGCAGAAATCTAAATGCTTAAATATTTAGGTGAAGATATATATATTTTTTCATTCAGGCGGAAATAGATAGATTATTTTCTTTAATCAGTTATTAATTGCTTTATTACTGTATATATTTTTATAAAATGTTATTTATATTTCATTTGACTTATCTTTTTTTAAAAATATTTCTTGTTTACATTTTCTTTTTTATATATATATTATTCTATAAGTTTGCAGGACTCCAAATGCGTATTTACGTAAATATATTTTTAAATATTTAAATAATATAATATTTAATAGAATCATAATGTGTTCCTGTCACTCTGAGCATTTTTGATTGAACTCTGAGCACTTCCAATATTTTACTATTTCTTATTGTCTTATTTGTAATTCATGTTGATTGTAGTGAAACCAAAGACAATTTCCCACATTGTGGACAATACAGTTTCTAACTAAGTAATATTAAACATAATGTACAGTAGTAGGGATCAAAACGGATGCTGTAAAATGATTGTATCCAACACTTTTATCTTCTGTGATGTTGTTTAACCTGTCGTCAAGACTCATCTCCAGTGAGTGATAAATCCCTTAAATAAAATGTATAATTATATATTATAAAAAGGATGTTGACATTTTGCAAAAAATTTATAATATCAAGAGCAGAAATGTTGAAACACTAAAGCCCCCCAAAAAGCACCTTACCCCATTTGATTGTCCTCTTGTGGTTGAAGACGCTGGTTGTTACGCTGGTGAGACTTCCTGTGTGGAGACAAAAAAAAAGCTTCAGTAGGCAGAAATTGATTTTATGAGCAAAACAGGATTGCTTCATAGTAGAGTGTCATGTTTTGACTCAAAAAGAAGACATTAACAGGAAAAGTTAATTCATGCTAATGCAAAAACATCACTTCTTCTGTAAGATGACTCTTCGTTAGTGTTTCACGTGGCCATGCTTGTTTGGAAGACGGTGTCAGACCTATCTCTGCCAAACAGCATTTCCGTCTCATGTTTGCCAAATATTGTGGACAGTGACAACTCATTTTCTACATCCTCTTGTTGTGGTTATTTAAGATAAAATCAGCCACGTCAGAGGACGTGTGGTTGGTTTTTTATAATGTTTCATATATTGTAACGTTCAGCTGCAGCAACGTTTGCATCTGTCACTCACTCGTACCTGACGTGTACTATCCGGTAGCTCATGTTGTATTTATATGAGTGCTAAAAACATTCTTGACACATGTTTAATGTTAATAAAACCAGTATGTAATCTGTATTACACAGCTTCACCTATCTATAATACACTTCTTTATGCTCCATAACCTGTAAAAGCCCTAGTCCTTTCTCTCGCAAAAAACGCCTAAAATGACCAAAATGAATCAGGACTAGCTCTTCAACCATAAGGCGTATATGCATATATATGGTCTCTATTAAAAGGTAAGAAGCTAAGGAATATGAATAAATTGTAAGTAAACTAAACTATATTAACATGGAGATTACAATGGAGATGTAATAAATGCAAAAAAATAAGATTTTCATCTTCACCGAGTATAAAATCCAAATTTCAAAGGCAATATCACCAATAAAACCAAGATCCCACAGACAATAATGCAACTGAATGTCTTCTCCTATTCTTTACACTACAACTGTAACTATCAATTTAATGAAAATACACTAAAATACAACATTTATGATACAGTTTATGAAGATGTACTCAGGCGCTTTCCATGTTTCGGCCATGTTTACATACTTACTGGGAGTTTTACTTAAAAAAAACCTATTTATTTACCATATAATCATGTTACAAATAACATAAATATCTCAAAGACATTGAAATAGTGACAAACACAATGAAATTATCTTGGGGTTGACCGTTGGTGCCGCATCACCGTCGGGGTTTATTTCACAACAACGACCGGCTCGCTGTACATTATCCCTTACTTATTGCTGCTTTTCACACAGTTTTAGGTATACATCTTCTTTCACCTACTTTGTCGGTACATATTAGTTTATTTTACCTTATCTTTGTTCAGCTTTGTTGTCGTTGTTTTTAGCTGTGGGTCTATTTATATATTCCTGTAAATTATTCTGTGTGTTAGTAACATTGAGAAGCACCTTAAAACCAGAGTCAGATTCCTTGTGTGTGTGTACACATTCGAAATTCTTAGTTGACTAACAGTGCCTTCAAATGAAACTCGTGAGCTCGTGTTTACAACACGGGAAGTCGTGTTCACGATATGCTTGGCGTTAAAGTCGTGAGAACACCGCTGCTAAGCAACGGCAATATTAACGTTACTGTCGGCGTCTAGAAGCCACAGAGGCTAACAATATAGCGAGCTAGCAAGTGGGTAACATAATGCAGGAAATGCAAAGACATAATGACTATCAACATTTTCCTCAGACATATTATAAAATTACAATATTTTAACTTTTTATGCACCGAAAAATGAACTTCCAAGGCCTCTGCCATTTCTGACAACGTCAACAAACACGTCACAACTTGTAAACTCAGAGCTTTCAGAAAGTTTCCATTTATGAGGTCGTGAATGCCACAAGAGGGGGGCGTTCATATGGACTCATCTCTTGAACACGGTAAACACGACCCCATTTGAAGGCAGCATAACACTCAACACACAAAAGCACCACTTTAAATCTGGTGTTCACCAGAGATGAGCTCACAAGTTTCTTAGGAAATAAGTCATTCAGCATGAGAAATGCACAAAAAATGACTAATCAACCAAAGAAATCGTAGTTGACTAAGACCAAAATGACCGATTAGTCCACTAATCGACTTAATAGGGGGCCCTAGTTGACCAATAAAGCAGATTCTGACTCAACTGACATGTAATAATGAAGAGACGCAGTAGCTCAGTGTCACAAATACTTAAAAAACAGAATTAAAGTGAAATGAAACGCGTCCCTACAGCCTAAATGCACCTTCCTGTACAGCTGTGCAGAATGAAGTTGTGATAGTTTCGTGTACTGTGATGGCTGGAGCGCCTCACATCACATCATTGAGCTGTTTTTAAACCAACTGGTTGGTTGGTGACCTACCTGGAAGAAATCCTCCTCAGAAGACTGGACCCGAGGCCTCCCTCCAGCCTGCTCGTCTAACCAGCCAGAACTCCGAGAGGAAAGCTGAGCAGAGCGAGCGTCTGCTGCACGGTGCCAGCTAGTTGAAGCTTGTTGAAGCGTCTGGGTGAGCATCAACGTCTGTTCGCCTTAAAAAACCCTCAGACCTCAAGTCACTTCCTGTGCTACTTCTCTTTTTCGCTGTCGGCGTCTTCTTGCATCTCCCCACCCCGGTGTGACACACTTCACTGATACTGTCAGTGAAATAACCAGCAACAAGTTTTACAAGCTGTTTTTTAAGGTTTCGAGTTGAGCATATACTGTAGACCTTTTCAGTGCCAGTCTGTTGCCGTGGCAACGGCTGTGGTCCAAGTTTACTTCCTGTCAGCTACTGAGACACTGCAGATGAATATGGTAAAATGTTTAACTAATAGATATCAGCATGAAACTTCCCCAGTTGATTACTTATATTAAAACAATTATTTTTAGTTTTTCAAATTTTCTGAAATGTTAAGTTTAAATATGCAAATGAGGCATTATCTGATGGTAACTTTTGGTGAATTTGGGAGAAATCTACAGACGCAAATAAACAAAGTAGTAAAATAAACACCTAAATGTGTATTTTGGATGTTTCCTTTCCACCAGTCTGAAAGAAGACATGTTATGGAAGCAGAATAGCCAAAAATCTCAAAATTGGCCGTTGTATTTTGCCTAGGGTTTCAACAGGAAATACAAATGGGTCCATTTTGGATGTTTATGTTCTCAAATTTGAGTATATACAGGTGCACCGGCAGGTCTTTGATTGCTTATAAGAAAACCCAATTAAAGGAGGAGGAATTAAATGTATTGTCTAAAATTGTCATTCTTTCTTATATTTTATGGTATTTTTTTTATGTCTTTTGCTGTAAGTAAATAAAATATGAATTCAAAAATAAATAAATAATAAATGCAAAAATAAATAAATAAAACATAAATGCAAAATAAATAAATAAATTTAAAAATGTATAAAAATAAATAAGTTTTGGAGAAATAAATAAGTGGTGAAATGCAAAGGAAAACTCCTGCAGAAATAATTAAATAAATAAATGCATAAATAAATAAAAGGGAAAACTAAACAGAAGAGTAAATATGGGAATTTATTAAAAAGATAAATAAATAAAGTTTAAACTGAAATATCAATGTCTGTCACATTTTATCAATTAATTAATAGCTAGATTTATTTTGAATTTTATTTTTGCTGCATTTAATGACATTTATTTATTTATCGAGTCATTTTTTTTTTTTTATCGAGTCATTTTTTATTTTGGCCGTTTCCGTCCATAGAATCTCCCCTGCATTAAAAAAGAATGGTTGTAAAGGTAAAGTCTTGTGTATAAAGTTGGGAAACAAAAACCAAAAGACAGACTTCTTATACGACTCCGTCCGTTATCGTCTGCTTATAATAGACCCAGAGAAGAGCAACAGATCTTCATCACTTCAGCAGGCGTTTATTCAACCACAATCACCGTCAGCATCTCAAACAATAAAACTGAAACAAGTTTGTTGGTTTCATGAAAAGTTCCTCCATCCTCTCCACTCCAAAAGCTAAAAAACACACTTTCTTTATTCACTTGATAAATCTGCCGCTGACCCTCAACATTCCCAAGACACTGTCTCGTGTTTCCAAGTCATGATAAAGTCATGAGTTCTGAGTTGAACATATTTCTTAGTCTCTTTATAGTTCAACACTGCTGGTTTGGTTCAGTCCTCCTCAGTGCCGCCCTCTGTTGGTCTGTTAGAGTTTAGATAACTGAATCAGGTTCCTGTTGATTTCTGCCACGTTCCTGCAACCTGGATCAGATGAATATAAACACGTCAGCTGTTTTAGAACAGACAGGATGTTGCTGCATTTATTTTGGCACAAATTATAATAGCACTCACCTGATAAAACCATGGACAGACGGAACTCATCGTTTAAGATTTGCAGCACTTCCCTCACTCCTTCCTCTCCCTGAAAGATAAAACAAGACCCAGTTACTATAAAATATACACTCTGTAATCCTATAATCTATCTATAAAATCAACATCGGTACACATCTGCTTTAGTTTAGACGTGTTCATTCTTTCCAACTGAGAAACTTTAATTTCACTTGGACCTAAATATTCTGTATGAGGCTTATCCCTATGGAGGATGGAACCGGCAAAAATAAAAAAATAAATGAATAAATAAATTACTCAATAAAGAAATAAATATGGCATTAAATTTAGCAAAAAATTATATTAAAAACATATGTAGATATTAATTCATTTATAAAATGTGACATAAATTGATATTTAGCTTCTTTCAAATTTATATTTGTAGTAATTCCTTCATTTATTAATTTTTCTGTTTAATTTTCCCTTTATTTATTTAAGTATTTATTAATTTTTATAATTTTTTTATTATTTTATTTCTTTTGCATTTCTTTTTTCTTTCTTTCTTTTTGTATTTGTTTTTTATTAATTTTATATTTCTTTTTAAATGTATGTATTTATTTTAGTATTTATGCATTTATTTATTTATGCACAATTTTCCATTTGCATTTTACCCATTTCTTTATGCATTTCTGCCTCATTTTGCAAATGAGGGGGCTGTCAATAAAATAAAATAGATAAATAAAAAATAAATAAATACATTTAAAAAATAATAAAAATAAATACATAAATAAATAAAATGGTAAAATTAAACAGAAGAGTAAATAAATAAGGGAATTAATACAAAGATAAATAAATAAAGAAGTAAATTAAAACAGAAATATTAATTAATGTCACATTTGATCAATTATATGTATGTATGTGGTGGGGAAATATGTCAAGAGAGCCAGATAGTGGTCAGTAATAATATTTCAATGAAAAGAAACACCATCAATCTGAAATCTGAATCCGTTGCTCTTTGTACCTTGTATGCGAGGCCCCACACTGCTGGACGACCAATGAAAACACACTTGGCTCCCAAGGCCAGCGCCTTCAACACGTCACTTCCTGTCCTGATGCCTCCGTCCAGATAGATCTCGATCCTGCCCTGCACCGTGTCCACGATCTCCGACAGCGCGTCAATCTGTTAGACGCAGAGGTGGAGAAGATGTTAGCATAGGATGTGTTTCCAACTGTCTAGCAGAGTAATCGATTAATCATTTGGTCTATAAAACAAAGTGGAAAAACGTCCATCCCAGTTTCTCCAAAGTCCAAAATGATGTCTTTAAATGTCTTTGTTGTTTGTCTAAAACCCAAAAGATATTCAGTTTAATATGATATGAAACAGAGAAACGCAGGAAATGTCCATATTTTAAGGGCGTTTTAAAGTCTAAAAGTCAATATTTATTGTTATTTATTTATTATCTAACAAAATATACTGCTTCAATTCATATTTGTTGGCGATTAGCCTTTCAAAAACAACACTATCACTGAGAACTATTTGGTCTCCCGCATGCAAAGACATCATTCAAGCAAAACAGGTTGGGAACTACTGGTGTAAACAATGCAGCGCCTCTTAGATAAGTTTATATATAGTAACAGTTATGGTTAGAGACTCTTTCTCCACCTCCCTACACTCGTATTTTGAGCGTTTTCTAAAAAAAGAGACAAAACGCACAATAAGCAAATTCAAAGAGGATTTTAACTGATCACATTGTTATTATTTTATCTCAAATTGCTGTAGATATCGCAATAATATCATTATCGTGAAGCCTTTTGGCCACAAATAATCGTGTTGTGAAAATCTGATATTGAGACAGCCCTCGTCCAAAGGTATCAAAATCCACATAGGAGCACATCTAAAACTCTGTAATTAACACTTTATATCTTGTAAAAAAATATTTAAAAACTACTTTTTTACGAGGCGGTCATGTGCTGAACTACTTCCCTCTGCACAGTGACTCTGTTTCAATGACAACAAGAAACATAAAACCACAACTTCTTGTTCTACTGCTACTACCACTACTCTAATAAAACCACATCACCACCACTACTACTACTACTACTGCTTTGGCTGCTCACTTCTGTATTTACTACTACTACTACTTCTTATACTACTTCTTAAAATCCTATAACCGGGCTGTGTCATTGCTGTTGCTATCTGACGTGGGTATGAACGTCTATGAACATGACATGAGAAACATAACGATCTTTAATAAAACTAAAGAAGAAGTAACGTAGTACCGTAGCCGGGCCTCCGTCCAGCTGTCTGCCTCCGTGGTTTGACACGATGATGCCCTGGACGCCGTGCTCCACGGCCAGCTCGGCGTCCTCCTTGGTCAGGATCCCCTTGATGATGACAGGCAGGCGGGTGATGGACTGCAGCCAGTACACGTCCTTCCAGCTGATGGAGGGGTCCAAGGTGTTGGCCGGTATCCCATACTCCTCTGCGGCGGCAGCCTCCTGCTGATAGTGCACGTGGTGAAAACAGTCATTAGTGTCAGCTTGATATACAAATACTTTATTTTGTCTTGTTTTATGTTGTCTGCTATGTCTTCAGTTACCTGGAACACTCCATCAAAGTTCTTGACCTTGAGGTGCGGCGGCAGCTTGAACTGGTTGCGGATGTCGTTGCGGCGCTTCCCGGTGTAGGGGACGTCGACGGTGAGGACCAGGGCCTTGTAGCCGAGCGCCTCCACGCGGTGCACGATCTGCTCGGACAGCTTCCGGTCCCGGTACACGTACAGCTGGAACCAGCGGTAACCATTCGGCGCCGCCGCCACGATCTCCTCCACTGAGCAGGTGGAGTACGTGCTGGTGATGTAGCAGGTGTTGAGAGCCTCGGTGCCTGGGAGGAGGAAGTTGAGAAGTTATCAGCGTGGGAATTAAAGACTGAATTTATATGTTCAGCTCAGTGTCACAGTAAGCTGATTTATGGGCGCCCCAGACTCTCTTATGATCTCCTCTGATTAGAGAGGGTGTTATGAGGGTTATTATGAGACTTTGTGTCCTCACCCCGAGCTGTGGCCATCTCTCCTTCATGCCAGGCCAGGCAGTGAAAGGCAGTCGGTGCGATACCGACAGGAAAGCTGATTTCTGTCCCCTGCACGGTGGTCCGAGTGTCGCTCACCGACACGTCTCGCAGGATACGAGGCCTCAGACGGATCCTGACGGGGAAAGAACAGACGAACATGTAAATAATAACGCCGAATCTAACACGGATGGGGGTTCAGGATAAATCGGGGCTAACTCTGTGTATGTTGAACCTGAATATAAAAAGCCATCATCAATGGAGCTCTGATACTTCCATTCACCATGGCAACAGGTAAATAAAAGGCTGAGCCTCCATTTTAATCCAGTCGACGTAGAGATATTAATGCATAGATATGCAGAGTGTGCACATTTATCTTTAAAAAAAATGTCTTTATGGGGGAAAGTGTCAATAACACAATACAGTTTTATTCATTGTCCATTAATGCGTCGTTTACCAGACTGACATTTAAAGCTTCAGTGGGTAGAAATGGAGCAAATATGATTAAAAAAAAAGTTGTTTTTATAAACTCTATCCTGACAGTAGAGCATGAGCAGGTAATCTGAAAAATCGCATGTTCCTCGGTGTACTCCGGTGCTCCTAAAGGCATCTGCAAGATTTCACAGACTGGAGGAAAACAAGCAGTCAGAGCTGATCTGGAGCCTTGCCGACTCTGAGCTGGCTGTCAATCAACCGTGAACTCCGACCAAACGGTGAAACTAGGCAGCGCTGATCAAATATGAATCAATATTCTGTTACTGTGATGACTATATTTCTTCCAGAACATTTGAATTACAATATGCTGAAAGGTTATTATGGGATTTTTGCCCAATGATGCCAAAAATATACTGCCTACTGCCACTTTAATGGATGATAAAGTGGTGGAATCTGACATTACATTACATTTAAAATAGATTTGTTCAGCTTTAATCTGACAGAGGCAACACACATTGACCGGCAACGGAAGAGAAAAAATATGTTTCTGTTCCTCTGCATTGCCTGTTGCCTGCTTACATTGCATAAGTTATTGACAACAACCAAACCAACTGCAAAATCCAGTATCTTGAGATGACAAATCATATTTCTTTTCTGGGATTCTGTTTTCCCAAAGCTACGACTTGAGATCATCTTTCCAAGACACCTTTATTCCTGCAGGGGGAACACGTCTGACTTGACCCCCCAAAGCATCAGCAACAAATCAACAAATCCTCCTTGGTAACCGGCTTGTTGTAGCCAAAACAGAGATGTACAGAACCATCAGGAGAAGCAGTCCATCAGTCTTTCTTTATGGAGACGTTAGGAAAGCTGACAGGAATGCACAAAGAGAACCACGAAGTTAATCTTTGTCCAATTCACACATACTGTAATGCATAAACACAAATCAGTTACAGCAGTCTAAAGTCCACAGAAGCTTTAATTTATGGTCCTTTTTACAGACGGTGTCGTCATATGATCTTCAGTCTTACTATTAAAATGATCTTAACATAAATTATGTCAACCCCCGATGGTGAATCTTTATGTTATTCAGCACATAAACACTGCTTAAATTGTGTATTTGTGGTGACCTTGAATGTCTGGGTAAACTTTGTTTATTAAACCGTACCTTTTGTAAGCCAGTAGATTGTCGTCTCTGGTGCAGCATTCGTCTGCTCCGGCTGCGTAATAATCCCAGGTGGCCTTTGAGAGATGCGCCTTAGCATACTCCTCAAAGTCTGTCAGGCATACCATAGCCATCTCTGCACAGCGACCTCCCTCTCTGCGTGGAAACAGTTTATAAGTGATATCGGCATGCAATAAAACGATAAAACATGCAGAAAAGGAAGGAGAGAATCAACAATCACTATGAATTCTTATTGAATAATTGAATAATTGAATCTGGAAAGTGGAATCTGTTGCTTTGCATGTGAGACAAATAGCTGCAGGCTCTGACACTTAAAGTTAAGATAAAAAAACTACTCTAAATGCACAAAATTTCAGCTTCAAGAAGACTATACCACAAAATAATCAGTCTTTCATAAACAACAACTCTCACATGACCACTGCCTCCATGAAGGACTGAACATCACCGCTCAAACTGCCCTCATAGCAACAAATCAACAACTCACCAGTCAAGCTTCCACACTTTGACATCTGAGCAAAAATGACTGTTTTTACGTTTTCTATGTGGTTTTAAACGGCGATGAATCCTTGTGTGTCCACGGCGTTGCCATAGAGCCTGTGTGTGAAAGCCACCCGACGGTGAGTGTGACCTGAGGGTGACCCTTGCTCTTATTGTGTTTATACAAGCTGGAAATGTGCTGATGGTGACTCCAACAATAGTGAGGACAAGAGGCGTCTGACACTGTGCTCTGTGGTCCAGATGGTACATATGGACACGCACATTTACATGTTGTGTACATGCCAACACATGCATACAGAGGATACTGATGTTATGTCATGTGAAAACCCCTCTTTTACTGTAACTGTCGATGAGCCTGTCTTTTATGCTTACTAGTGCAATGTATACTGTAGCTGTGTCTGTCTATATTTAAATGTGTATTGAGACATGTGGATGTGTATATGTCTTTATATGTTAATTATAGAAAATTATAAAAAATATTTCATATTTAATATAAATATTTTAGTTTTTATTTACGACTATTTATTATTATTATTATTATTATTATTATTATTATTATTATTATTATTATTATTATTATTATTATTATCATTATTATTATTATTATTATTATTATTATTATTATTTATTTATTTTTTAAATATGAAAACACAAAAAAAATAATCTCTTTTTATAAGCTGTTAAAAAACAATGAGTTCAATCTGAATAATATCCTCACTGATGAATAAATAAAAAGATAATCATCATCAACAGCATGCAGATGTTCTCACACACAACAGCTGGAGAACATTTAGTCAGGACTATCTAGACCTGGAAGAAGTACTCAGTTTGTTGCAATAACACGATGTAAAAATACTCCATTACAAATAAAATAATAACAATGCATGCTATTTTATACAGAGATTTAACAAGTTCAGTAATTACATGTGTACAATAGATTTTTTAGAGTTAAATGTTTGCATAAATTTGCATAAAACTAAATAGCCTACAGTACAAGTAAATCAATATTTTACTTCAGAACAACACTTAGGCTAAGTAAATTTATTTAATAAAATAATAATATAAGAATAATGCATGATATTTTATATGCAGATTTTATAAGTAAAGTAATAAAATGTGTAAAATAAATGTTTAGAGTCAAATATTTGCAGTGAAGCACAGTAAAAGTATAAATTTGCATACAATTTTATAGCCTACAGTACAAATAAATTTACATTTTACTTCAGTACAACACTTAGGCTAAGTAAATTTACTTAATAAAATTACTGAAGCTTTGAGGACACAGAGGACATGTTATTTAAGGAGATTTGTGGAGCTGGGGTGTAGTTTGAATTATTTCCTGTAAGGAATGCACATAATAAAGAATACTGTAGGTCACAATAAAGCATTAAATAAAATAGAAAAATAAACAAAACAGGCAGATAGTATTTCTTTTAAAGGCCTAGAAAAATTAAGAAATATAACAAGACAACAGTTTTCCTTAGGTTTTAGAACACCAAGTAGTGGAAACTATGGGAAATAAACTTCCAACAATTTTTAAATTAATTTCAAAATTTACAAAAAATATAATAGAAAAGTTGAATTATTATATTTGGAAAAATATAGATTATTTTACAGAGTTTTATCGGGACTAGGAAGATAAGGTTTGATCAGGCAGAAGTTGTAACCGGAATGTTTGTTACACAGGAACATACCGGTACAGGTGGCTGGTTTTCTCCGGCTGGTTCAGGCTAATATCTTCGCAGGTGGGAGAGTTAAAGGTGGATGTTTCGGCGGTGGAAGACGGGTTATATATTGTCAGGATATCTCATAGTTAGGTAGAGTAACAACTCCTTGAG
The DNA here is from genome assembly GCF_043250625.1 of Sebastes fasciatus. Classification (NCBI taxonomy): domain Eukaryota; kingdom Metazoa; phylum Chordata; class Actinopteri; order Perciformes; family Sebastidae; genus Sebastes; species Sebastes fasciatus. The sequence continues at coordinate 30,439,277 of NC_133808.1, read as the reverse complement.
TAACAAGGAGGTCGACACCGTAAACTGACGGAAAGGTTTATCTGGAACAACCTGTTGCATGCAGGTGACGATGAGTTCACCATTTTAACACCCCTGTTAAAGTAGGTTAGGCTATTTTTACATCTTGTCTCACTTTTTGTCATCTACTCCACTGTTTTAGTATCTAAATATGGTGTTAAAATGAAAAAGCAATGAAAAGTCCGTCACATATTTAAGCTAGCGTTAGCTAACCATTTTGAATGTCAGTTGAAAAGCAAACGCGCTCCCGCGATTTCACGAATCTCATACGTTTAGCGTTACATGTCGAAAATATAACCTGACTAATTCAATTTAAAGGCAGCCTGTGACCCAAATACTAATACTAGGCTATATATCTACAATATACTTTTACTTTTCATGGTGTTGAGAGAAGACGTGAAAGTAGGCAGGTGTTATGTTGAAGTCTGTTCCCCTTTAAAGAAGGTTCCATCGCAACGCCAGCGCCCAGCAGCAGAGCTAGGTCGCCGCCATTATGGACAACCATAATGACGCCAGTTAAACGTCGGCCTACAAAGAGCTGCACTAAAGTAAAACTACATTATTTATATTCTATTGTCATATTTAATATCTCTACCGAAATGTCCTGTGTTGAACATTAAAAATATGATCAATATGCATACTATTATAACTATTTACTTACTTACTTACTTATTTATTAAACTTTTTTGCTTTTTCATGTCAAGGATCCAAAATGAGTCCAATAGAACACAGACCATGGATGTAGAAGAGGTTGTGTCCTGTGCTTTTGCAGTGCGGAGTATTAGGGCCACATTGAGGAAAAAAAAAATAATCTGAGATTTTGAGAATAAAGTCATAAATTTACGGAAAAAAAAGTCGTAAAATTACGAGAATAAAGTCATAAATTTACGGCAAAAGTCGTATTATTATGAGAAAAAAATCATAACTTTACGAGAAAAAAAGTTGTAATATAACGAGAAGAAAGTTGTAATTTTATGACAAAAGAATCGTAATATTACGATAATAAAGTCATACGTTTTATGTGTTATTTTAGAGGTGAAATAGAGCAGCGTATTATGACGGAGTATTAGGGCCACATTGAGGAAAAAAAAAAATCTGAGATTTCGAGAATAAAGTCATAACTTGAAGAGAAAAAAAGTCGTAATATTACAATAATAAAGTCATACGTTTTACGTGTTATTTTAGAGGGGAAATAGAGCAGCGTATTACGAAACAAAAAACAGTTATTCATTTAGATTTTTAAAAAGCCGGAGCTGCAGGTTGCTGACTCCTGGGTTATACAAAAGTCTAAATTAACTGAATACGAACAGACTGAGCTCATTTTTAAGAAATTAAGTAATTTAAAATTTAAATTCTACAAATAGCTTCTAGAGGTAGACGGAGATGATGATGGTTGTTTACTCACCGATTACAAATGTTCATTCTCTCTCAGCAGAACTTCTTTTCTCTTGATAGACTCATAACCTGGGAACAGTCAATCAAAACAGAGAGCATTACTGCTTCACGATTACTGCTACTGACAATACTGATACTACTACCACAAATCTACACAAATGTCAATGTCAATGCCGTAGATATTGATGATGCTACAACCTCAAATATTAATGTAAACTACAGCTATTACTGCGCCTAATGTAACGACAATTACTACCATACTACTATCAATACTACCTGCAGTTTATTAATATTAAAATCACCAACCTTGCTGCTACTATTACTAGTACTACCATACAGTGTACCACAATACAGAAACATTTACATATATTTTTAGATTTTATACAAACAGAGTAATAATGATAAGCAAAAATCTGTTTATTTTATATTGAACAAAGCATCCTTTTATTAGACTTAATACTACAGTTCATACAGATACCGTCATATACTGTAAAACCTTTCTAGTCATAAACACTACAGTACTATGAACACTTGAGGGCAGTGCAGCACTGAATGAAAGTCCATTCAACATGTGTAAAGCAGGTTAACACTAGCAGACTTTCATTTACTGTGTGTGTGTGTGTGTGTCAGTACTACACAGTACACGCTCAGTGTCTCTGTGAATAACCTCTGATGTCACACCTGTTACAGTAGTACAGTACACACTGTACGACACTGCTGTATGTACCTGCTTCCTGATTGGTTTGTAAGGTTAAACTAAAACTGGTGTATTATTATTATAGGTTTCACGTACAAGGAATTTGCTTATGTGTATTGGTGCATAACATAAACAAAGTAAGATATAAACATAGTAAGAGAAAATGAAACAAAATGAAAAGTACGTACAAAAATCAAGAAACTTAAATAAAGAATAGAAGAAAATTAAGATAAAAATATGAAAAAATACTATAAAAATATGCACAATATATCTGAATTTAAATGAAAGCTGTATAGAAAAAAATTACAATGAAAATATGGAAAAAATACTACAACAAATATGTACAATATATCTGAATTAAAATAAAGGCTGTATAAAAGAAAATTACCCTTAAAATATGAAAAATACTCAAAAAATATGTCCAATATATCAGAATTAAAATGAAAACTATATAGAAGAAAATTAAAATAAAGATAAGAAAAAATACTATGAAATTGGCACAATATATCTGAATTCAAATGAAAGCATTATAGAAGAAAATAACAGTAAAATTATGAAACAATCCTTTAAAAATATGCATTTGTGGATATATTTTTTCAGTTTTACTGTATTTACTGTTTTTTTTTATTTTAAAGAAATACTTAAAATAACTTAAATATCTTAGATAAGCCTGATGTGAGTCCTTGAAAATAGTTTTAATTATAAAGAAGTTACATTAAATAATATTTGTGCTCTTTTATATATATATATATAATTTTTTGTGAATGCTCTTTGTTGTCTCTCACTTTAAATTCATAAAACGTTGTACAAATTTCTGATAATTTCTGTATATTTTTAATGATTTACTGTTGGTTTTGTTTTCCTCGGTGTGGCTGTGTGTGAGGTGAATAATGAGAGCCTCTGTTCTGTGTATGCGGTGAAAGGTGATGGTCATTTAGACCCACTGAATGGCTGCTCAGAGCACATTGTCCAGGTGAATTTCTAGAATACCTGAATGTGTGTGGTAGCGACACTAAACAAGGTGAACCAGCTTCTGTTAGAGATTGTTTTTTTTATGTCACACACACTGTGTTGCTATTATTAATTCATCTGGTGTAAACAATAAAAGATGAACAACAGTATAATCTAGTAAAGTGCACACAGTATGAAAAAATAGTGATGAAATCAGAGTCTTACCTTCACCTGAGCTTTTTGGCAGGCCTACGTGTTGCTTCCCGTCTCATTTGACAGGGTCATGTCAGAGGGCAGACCCTCCCGCCCCCCCACCACCTCATCCTGCCTCCCCATCCCTCCTATCCTCCCCCCGACAGTGTGAAGCGCCGCCCACAGCGGCTCAACACCAGCTAAGCCTCGCGTCAGCACTCTGAGCCCCGGCCTCTCTCTCTCTCTCTCTGTGAGCCAAAAAACACCAAAAGCTCACACAGGTCAATTGTTTGTAGGAGCGGCAAACACTTCCCGTTATCCTTCCTCACTTCCATCCTTCTTCATTCCCTCCCTTGCTTTAAAAGGAAAGGAAAGGAAGGAAAGAAGGAAGGATGAAAAAGAGGAAGGAGAGGAAATTTGCGTCATCTTTTCTCCCTTCTCGCTCACTTGTTCTCCTTCTCCATCCTTTTCTCTTTCCTCTTCCCGTCACTCTCTGCTTTACTCCCTTCCTTTCCTCCTTTTTCATCTCCTTCACTTCCCATAAACTTCTCAACCTCATCCTCCCTGTGTTTTTAATATTCATGAATGTTTTTGCGATTATAAGAGTCGATCAGTGAGTTATTTTGTTTGTGACATGTTATCCATGCTTAAGTTACGTTGTTTACGTACATACTTTCATACTTTTCATTGTCCTCTCCTGGTTTACGCTCGACGTCACAATTCTCCCCCTTCTCTCCCAATTTAAACACCTTTTATTCCTCTTTGTGGTCACAATCTGATCTGGCACTGTACAGAGTGTATAAGCTCTACTGTTTTCATCCGGACGACAACACAGCTACGCTAAATGTTGTTTTCCGGCGGGAAGAGAGCTGATCGCGACCATGGATGTATAAAGAGAACTGGATACAGCATCGCAGGCGGGCTCCCGTTCATTCCTATGAGAGTCGCTCAGTGGCACATGAAGCCTAAATGGCTCGACTGTCGAGAGATAAAATACCCGGATCACCCGGCGATCTTCCGCATCCATTTGGTCCGTAGAGCAGGCGCAGTAGCATTTCCTTTAACTCCGCCTCCCGGCCCTCGCTCCAACCTCGGTCTGGGTCTCATTCACATGAACGGAGGAAGGAAAATAACTCTAGATTAAGGGCTATTCAAGTGTTTGTACTGGGAAGTTGATTCATGCTGAGTTACAGACGTCTTTTTCCCAATGTAAGTCTTTTGGGGCCGAATGGCATCACGTGACCGACACAGTTGTAGTACCGCCGTTTGGCCACTACGAAAATTTGCTTCACAGGCCGGCGCTCTTTCTGGGGGCTTGATCGCGACACAAGAAGTTTGAGCTGCACTCACCACACATCACAGCATGCAGCATCCAAAGATGGGCTTTGCTCGACGCTAGCCATTCAGTGAGTGAGAGACAGAGAGAGAAATGGAGAGTAAGAGAGAGAAAAACCTAAACCTAACCAAGTCGATCGAACTAAGTCGATCGAACCTAACTAAGTAGTTTTATTTTGAAAAGACTGGTGCGGAAATTGACCCGTGCGTCACGTGTTGCTGGACATTCATAGGAAAAAGCACGAAAAATATGTTGTTGAAAGTCATGCTGAGTGTCACGAGAAAAAAAAGGGAAATTCATGTCTATGTACACGACTCAAACAGATTAAAATTTGTGACTATTTCAAAAACTTCTGTGAGACTGTGTTGTAAATAAACACCAGCTTTTCTTTTGATAACTTATTACATCTGTTTCCTGAGAGCTCTTTAAGTGTAAATGCCTGATATTTACATTTCAGTCGTGTCACTCACAGATATATTAAAGAGACTTGATCCAACTCTGATCAAATATAAGAGACAAAGGCTGGAGAGAAAAACAAACAGAAACCAGCGCTCTCTCTGGAAATGTCAAACTTGTCAAGTGGAGTGTGGACTCTGACAGGTGTTTTGAGGGTCTTTACATATAAAACACAGATGTCCCAACCTTTGATATCAAGAGCTTGTTATGTTAGGGTCCCCGCCCGTAAGTGATGGATCGATGGCAAGATGTGAGGGAGAATGTGAATGCCACAGTGTCTCAGCTCGCCGCGGACGAAACAAAACGCCTCGAGAAGTTGTTCAAGCATTTTAAAACAGCACTGATGTTAAATTAGATTCTCTCGCTCTTATTTCATTACGGCTCTCGAATTGAATTTACTCTTTGTAAATGTAATATCTTCGGTAACAAAACCTGGCTTCTTGAGAGACGTGCGTCTTTCTGTGTGTGTCTCGCAAATTTATGTGTTTTTATTTTGGCTTTAACTCAAAAGGCTGTGAAGGTGGAGCCAACGGCTAAATCTGACGAGTTGGACCTCCGCGGGGAGGTGTGGGTGTTACCTGCACCGAGAGGAGGTGCAAATTGTGTTAATCCACAGCTGGCCTCGATGCCTGGCTGGTTGGATCTGGCTCCGGGGCCGCCGCACTGGAGGTACTGGACGTTCAGCTGAGTGGAAAACCTCTTCCACATGCTGGTTGAGGTTCTGCCCCGAGGCGGCGGCCCAGCACGCCGCGGCACATGTGTGTTGAATTGTCAAGGTGTTATCATGCCCTGGCGAGGCTCTCGGCTCCTCCACCTCTGTCTCTCCCTGGTTTATTATCAGACTAAATACAGCAGAGTCCGCGGACACGGGCCGCAAATTCATGCAGCAAATTCATTCAATTCTGCAGGAAGGCCGAACCTGACGGCTGTCCATCACGGTTTTAACCTTTCACACACAGGGGACGGAGAAAATTAGATTTTATTCACGTATTTATTTATTTATTAGCTCGAAAAAGAGCAAAGTCATCTTAAAGACATTAACACTGTGAGTTTGATTCAATTAAAAGCTGTTTTTCAGCAGATGTCCTGCTTTCCCACACACCTTAAGACAAAGGAGCAATAAAATACCACAATGATTAAACAAGATAAACAGCAAACAACCAAATTAACTGCAGGTTTAAAGGGTCAAGGATAAGACTGTCCTCATCTCTGTTCTGTTCTCTCTTCATTATCTGAACTGACAAATATGTGATAATGAGGACTAAATAAATGAAATTGACTTCACTTGACTTGGTAAAAACACAATTAAAATGAATGACACATGATTTAAAAAAATACAACACTCTTCGCAGGGTTTAAAGGGCTGAGATCAAGATTATAGTTGTTTAAAAAAGACCTGTTAATGATAAATCTGAAGTAGAAAATGCAAATATAAACTTTTAAACCCTTTGACAGTGAGTTTTTTCATATTGTTGGAGTTATATGAGGCTGACATTTTTTATATAACTATAGTCACATACTGTAAATCCGTTATATTTGGGCTTATTTATGTCTGTATTGAGGATGGAACCTGCCAAAATAAAAAATAAATTAATAAATAAATAAATATGTCATTAAATGTAGCAAAGATAATATAAAAAAAATTTAATTACTTGATAAAATGTGGAATAAATGTATAGTTCTGTTTTAATTTGCTTCTTTATTTATTTATCTTTCAATTCATTTCCTTATTTATTTACTGTTCTGTTTAATGCATTATTAAATACATAAAACATTAATGCAAAAATAAAAAAATAAATGATAAATGCAAAAATTAATAAATAAATATTAGACATAATATAAATAATAAAAATAAATAAATAATAACAATTAATACATAAATAAATTAAATAGAAAATTAAACTGAACAGTAAATAAATAAGGGAATTAATACAAATATAAATAAATAAAGAAGCAAATTAAAACAGAAATATCAATTTTGTCACAATTTTTTATTTTTTATTTTACTTTTGCTGCATATAATGACATATTTCTTTTTTATTAATCAAGTCATTTTTTTATTTATTCATGTATTGTTGATTTTGGCAGGTTCCCTCCTCCATACAGACATAAATAAGCCCAAATATAACGGATTTACAGTATGTGACTATAGTTATATTAAAAATGTCAGCCTCATATAACTCCAACAATATGAAAATAACTTACTGTCAAAGGGTTTAAAAGTTTATATTTGCATTTTTTTTTACTTCAGAATCAAAACTGTAATCATTAACAGGTCTTTTTTTAAACAACTATAATCTTGATCTCAGCTCTTGAAAACCTGCGAAGAGTGTTGTATTTTTGTTAAATCATGTGTCATTCATTTTAATTTCATTAAAGTGAAGTCAATTTAATTGATTTAGTCCTCATCATCACATATTTGTGATGATGAGGACTAAATCAACAGCAGAACAGCAGAACAGTCTTATACTTGACCCTTTAAACCTGCAGTTAATTTGGTTGTTTGCTGTTTATCTTGTTTAATCATTGTGGTATTTTATTGCTCCTTTGTCTTAAGGTGTGTGGGAAAGCAGGACATCTGCTGAAAAACAGCTTTTAATTGAATCAAACCCACAGTGTTAATGTCTTTAAGATGACTTTGCTCTTTTTGCAGCTAATAAATAAATAAATACATGATCAATTTATTTCACATTTATCAATTAATTAATGGCTACATTTATTTTTAATATTATTTTTGTTACATTTAATGACATATTTATTTATTGAGTAATTTATTTATTTATTATTTTATTTTTTTTATTTGGCAGGTTTTGTCCTCTGTATTTCTCTCTGTATTTACATTTGTGGTAAATGAACTGCCTCTCTTATAGACAAATCAATCTGTCTTTACACCTGAACACAACTTGGTTGGATATTAGACTTTCTCTGACCTCATACGATAGTTTTAAAGTCGAACTCAGTCTTATACAGGATCATTATACTGAAAATGAACATGTATTTTGTATAGTATTTTTAAATTATGAGTAAGAATTGAAAATATCTAGACGTTTGGGCTCTTTTAGATGAGAAATGCTTTTTTAAATGGTCAAAGTAGACTTTTTAAGTTATATTTTAATAGTTTATTTTATGGAGGAGCTGGCTTAGGAAAGCGCTCTCTTTATATCTGGGAGTTTGTAGCCGCAGCGTATGTCAGAGTGCCAAAGCAAAAGGCAAAGGAGCGAACACATGAGTGGCTGTAAATGTCATGTAGCGGCTGAGTGATGGATGTCCAGAGCATTTGATGTCTGGGATAGATCTGAGCATAACTCACAGTCCGCAGTCACGCCATTTCAGACGCTTATGATTCAATCTATACAGCAGCAGACGACCTGCTCACATCTAACAAAGGGTGGTGGAGGAGGTGGTCTTGTGTGAAAGTGTTATTTGTGTGAGCGATTCATTCGTCCCTGAAGCGCGCTTGAAGCTGTTGTGACGACTGTGAACTCGCATTAAGACGTTAACTTTCACTTCGGTCTGCACATAAACGCCATCTCCTCCTCCTCGCTGCTCCTTTTTGTAGTCCGAGTGTTGTCTTTATTAATGTGTCCAGAGAGTGTTTGGAGCCCTGTCCTGTCAAGTTATTTAAAAGGAACCTGATGTCTTCAAATGCTCATGTCAGAGTACTAGTCAGTGTTTTCCAGGAAGGGGTTAGTTGGACATGACATGAAACAGGAAGTTAAACGGCTTGTTGAAACGTAAGAGTGAGGGAGTCATTTAACTTTCAATACACTTTTATTTCCTCTCTTGACAACAGGTTTTCTAAGTTCTTATTGTTTAACCTCCAGAAACTCAAGTCTGACTTTTGTTATTTTTAGGGCTGTCAATCGATTGAGATAGTTAATCGCAATTAATTGCAATTAAAATCACAGGTACTTCATTTAACATTAAAAATATTGCCCTAAACTGCATGTGATTATCATAAAGTGGGCATGTCTGTAAAGGGGAGACTCGTGGGTACCCATAGAACCCATTTACATTCACATATCTGGAGGTCAGAGGTCAAGGGACCCCTTTGAATATGGCCATGACAGTTTTTCCTCGCCAAAATTCAGCATAAGTTTGGAGCGTTATTTAACCTCCTTCATGACAAGCTAGTATGACATGGTGGGTACCAATTGATTACTTAGGTTTTCTAGTTTGATATCATTTGATGATCTCATGAGAAGGTGTATAAATAGCATAACATAACAAGGACATTCTGCGTGTCATTTGTACGCCAAGCAACAGAACTACGGTAACATCCGCAGTTTAGGTTAAGGCAACAAAAACACTCACCTAGGTTTAGGAAAAACATCATGGTTGGGCTTAAAATAAGTAAGTAAACTAAGTAAACCATGTACAGAAACAACGTAACATAAGTACGGAAAACATGTGACAAGCGTAACTTTAAAAAACAAAACACCGGTCTCCTGGTTTAAAGTCAAGATCAGCAATTTTACTAATGATGTGTTTCATGTAAAGAGTTCTTTCTGTCTGTACTGTTTGACTTGTTGTTTGTACACGTGTGTGAAGATTGTGGCGGCTCGGTATGCATTATTAGCTTTGTTTTATTCATCGTGATGGATAAAGTATGAATCAGCTTTAAGGTGGTTCACCCATCAACCCATGAAGAGCAAACAGCAGAATGTGATGCTGGAGCTCTTCCCAGTACCCTGCATGTCATCAGAGGGTTTATTCTAGTTGAAAGACGAGCAGAGTTTTGACAGACTCGACATCTAGTTTGTAAATCTGCGGCGACGGGCGGCAGAAAGTCAAGAGCGTTGGCAGTTCTTTGTGTTGATGCATTTTACTGTCATCTCTTATTAACACGCGGCGATATCTAGTGTGTCATCTATTACTAATCTGAATGCAGCATCAGGACGTACAGAAACGGCCTGAGGGAAAGTGTGTGTGTGTGATACTTTATAGCCGTCCACCACAGACACACAGCTGGTTGTGTTGAGCAGCTCCACGTCTTCAGTGTCTCGTTTGACTGACAGCAGTTATGGAGGAGGAAGAGAAACACTTCTTCTTCACCTTCTTGGAACACATTTCCTGCTTAGATCACCTCTTTAATTGGGTGTTTACACCGGTCAAAGGAGGTCTTGTTAAGTTGTTTTTAAGGAATTGCAACTTGAGGTCATTAAAGGGAACAAATCCAGGAAACACATCAGATGTTAAATGGTTTTATCTAACTACTACAACAATATGCACCAGTAGAGATGTGTTTTCGTAATATATCAGCATCCAAAAATGTGAAAGTGGATCTGCCAGACATCTGAAGTACTTTTAAAGTCCTGATGAGGACCAGATCTGTTTGATACATGCTGGTCACAGTTTTAATGATAGAGCCAATTCAATAATGGCTTTAAAGCAGACATGCTTTTATTTCTCCCACCAACAAGAGATCTATTTTTTTGGATATCAATTATAAGCAAGAAATCTCCAGTTCAGTCAGTCAGATTTAAGTTATATAAATAATTTAAAGTCCTGGTAGAGCACAAATAAGTATGTGTTCTGAGTTTGTCACACCACAGAAACAAAATGTTATTAACCACCCAGCCAGGGTTTATTACAGTTACAGTAAATACAACTCTTCTTGTTAGCCATCTCACTGCTGTGCTCTACTTTTGCAGCATGCACATCAGAGATTTCGCCGACCGAGCCGGCTAACTTCTGGTTTAGCCCTATGCTAACTTGAATGTACGAATAGAATAATTCAATCGTGTGGCTCTTCTAAACTTTCCAAATGTTATCGGACCTTTGACAAATTACAAAATACACTTTTTAATCCGAAATTAGTTCTGATTGCAAAGAAGCTTCAGAGACTGTCTGCTGTTGTCGTTCAGAAAAACAACTCTGATGACTAATCACTTATTTTCTACTGGTATAATAATAAAAAAGAAACCATTTGAAGTTTGGGGGGGACTAAAGCTCAACTTGTCCAATAACTTTGTGTCCTCATGTGTGAACCCTTTTTACTGGGGTGAATACTTGAACTTGACTCGGGGACACAAAGACTTTACGAGAATAAAAAGACACATAAAACTCATGGAGTGTGCAGCTCTTCCACTTCACAATATGTAATAAATACTCTGGAATGATTCTTTGTGATCATTGAAAATGCAGCAAGCTTTGATTTAATGCCTCCATGAAATAAGAATGGGATAACAGTGCTCTGCTGCTTGCCCTCTTCGCCGCTTTCTTCTTTTTTTCCCTCATCATCTGAAGACTTTTCATGTGTCCTCGAGGCTCATTTGGAAAGCTTCATGTCCAATCAGTTGCTGCTGAAATGTGAATCCACTATGACATTTTCTCTAATCAGCTCTCTCCGTTTCCCTTCGTACAGATTATGCAAATCACAGCGTAATAACCTGACCAATTAGAGTCAAACCAAACTACTCATTCCTGCTGCTTCTCTTTGTTTCCCTATGGAGCGGAGGAAGAGGCCACAGCCGCTATACCTACAGTATATCCTACATGACTGAGGGATGTAGCAAGACGCCGCGTTGCCAATATTCAAATTGTTCTTGTCTACATCTGGAGTCTCTGACCTTCACGTCTTCTCTAGATGCCGTTGAATAGAGACAAGCAGGTGTGCTCATTTGTGGGTGGATGCATACGTTCATACACCCATGGCAACACATACAAATAAGACTCGCACATGCTGGATAAGTGGATTGTTCTGGCTGAGCTGCCAGAGATTCAGCTGATACAAATACAGATTTATACTGTTTACCTCAGAGAACAAAGTCGTCGTCTGGGATTTTAACGAGCAAAACCTCCGTTTCATTTTTATTTGGTAATCAAAAGCAAAGGTCAGGGAACTGTCTATATTTAGGCGTCTGGTTTGTTTCAGAAGTATTACAGCACTGGGTTTGGTTTGGTCCATTATTTTTGAGGTTTTTATATCATCCTGTAGCTTGCCAGTGGTGTTCCTCATGTATTCAAATCCGAACATTAAAGTACGGTCGAAGTACGTATGTTTTAGCACTTCTAAAAACGTTTTCCCAACTGACCTGACGTAGGTTTCTGCATGATGACGTTGCTACATGTACAGTATATATACATCCTTATAGTCAGTTTATTAACGTTACATACAGTACCTTGAGATGACGGTCGGCGTGCTCCCAGTTTGGAGAAGCAGACAGGAGTACCGGCACAGAAGATAAGCAATGTACTGCTGTGGACGCCACGTTAGTTCAGATCTGAAAGTCGCACAATAACACTAACAAACTAACTGATCGAGGCGGCGGTAGACCACCGGTGTTCTGCGAGGTTAAATGACTGTTTTTGTCATTAGAGTCTGGTCTGGTCTAGATGGAAAGCTGCTGTGGAAAACATAGTATTAGATCACAAATACATTTTGTGAAGATGTGCAATAGTTTGTTGAAGTCCTGATAAACAAGTTTGAACTTTCCCAAGCAGCTACAAAAATTATTTATATTTCAGCAGTATGGAGTTAAAGCCGTTTCTCACCAGTGCGATGTGAAAATGCGGTGCAGGAATGCGGAAAATCGGTTTGCAAATTTTCCGCATGACAAGTATGCACACCGATTCCAGTGCAAATTATCCACGTTGCCGTGTTCCATTTTCGTCAATGAGTTTCCTCCTAAACAGAGCCTATCCAGACAGGTTTTGGCAGACGAAAATCCACTGAAATCGAGGTCCGTCCGAATATATTTTCCCCCGCACAGGGTTGTGTGCAAGGATTCATAAGAACCCACAAAATAATCTTTTAATAAATTTCCGTGCAAATTTTTCAGACAGATATCCGTGCTTGGTGTGAAACGGCTTTTAGTCTCAACAGAAATGGCTTTCTGAAGGTCAACACTGACAACAATACCAAACTGAATATCCAATATTTTGCTCTCCATTATAAAAGCCGAAATGTAGTATTAATAAAATATAATATTTAGCTGAATATTTTGGCAAATTGAGATACCCAAATATGTGGCTTCAGTTGTGGATTATTTGTATTTAAATATTAATTGTGTTTATATTAATAGTATTACACTTTCCCTTCCAACTACCATCACTTTGGGATTATTAGTTCCAGCACAAAGCTCTGCTCATCTACTAAAAACCCACCCGCAAGCACTTAAATGCTGTAACTAATTATCTGGTGATGTAAAAGCAAAAAAGCAAATAAATATTGCAGCTGTGGCGCTTAGCATAATGTGTTCCTTGTGGAGTCACACTCAACATTTGGCTACTTTGTAAACGTGTCGTGCGGGGTTAATTCAGGGGGAAGGAAGGAAACATATCCTCTCCATTACCAAAGTGCTGGAGGAGTGACGTGCCTCATTTAGGAGACTCATTTGAGGCTTTAGAGGAATGAGAGCCACAACATAATGCATTACAAAGTGAGATTGTAATACAAACACCATGTCAGGAAGAACAGGACCGATGAGTTGAGGCAGCATGTGATATCTTAAAGGGATAGTTTGGGTGTTTCTCAGTGGGGTTGTTTGAGGTACTTCTCCATAGTCAGTGTATTACCTAGATGGAGTTTGGAGACACGAGTACCAGCACAGGAGCAAAGCGATGTACTGCTGTAAACGCATTTTAGACACCTAAACAATCATGTCTGTTTCTTCAAACTCCATCTACTGTAGGTAATCCACTGACTATGGAGAAGTACCTCATACAACCCCACTGAGAAACATCCAAACTATCTCTTTAAAATGAGCAATAAAACGAAATATTCAGGTGTGTTTGTGTCTCTGGCAGTGAACGGCAGAAGGCATCGGTTTCCACATCGGTCCATCTGCTGTGCAACACTAATCTGTCACAGCATGAACTCAACTGATGAGAATCAGACACCTGATTTGCGACAGCTGCACATAAAGAAAGACCATCACCGTTTTCTCAGAGACCAATCACTCCCAACACAACTGGAGAAGTATATTTAGCTCAAAGAGCCGAGGGGGAAGTAAATATTTTTTTTTTACTGGATTTTTCCATTTAATGATATGCAGCAGATGTGGAAGAAGATGGAGGCGTGGGGATCACTTTACTGACTGACTGTGTCACTGCCAATATGAAACCATGTGAGAGACAATAGCAGACTTTCAAGTTAAAGAGGCGAAAGGTTAAATATGTTTTACTGTGTGCTCTTGTATATACGAACCCTTCATCTCTGCAAGTAACTGGGTTTTACAGCAAGTTGTTTTTTGTGAAATGTGGGTCTTTGGTTGTATGGTTTGGCAGAGGGGGGGAAGGATTTGTTATGCATTACAGACAGTATGCTAAACTCTTCCTACTCTGATGAAATCTGGACAAATTGTGCGCTTCTCTGAGCACCAGTTGGCTCAGGAAGGGTATGCATGTGCACGCATTTGTGTGTGTGAGCATGCATGTGTATAAGGTCTCTGAATCTCCCCGCCGGCCATCACTAAAAGTTGTCACTCACCTCGTCTTTTTATTCTAAGTAGACGAGTGCTCTCAAAGCTACGCCCACCTCGCCGCAGGCTTTGGCGCCGCCTCTGAAGCCCGTTGGTCTGCCCCCTCGCCTCCCAGATATATATGGACCCAGGGCGCCGGGCACACAAAGCATATTTACCAAATGAAAAGTGGCGCCACATTAGTTTTACACATTTTCTGTTTGATTCAACAAAGCATTAAATCCTCAAAAATAAGCCGTATCAGATAGCAAATGGAAAGCATGTATTTTGAGTTAGGTCTGGGGGGGTGTTGGTTCCCCTCGAAGGATGAAGTGAGATGTTGTGCTCTACTTGGCTCTGGGGTGTTTCATTTAAGAGCTCCATTTGAAGAAGTCATTTAATCCAATACAGACAGCTGCAATCTGACTTTATTTTAGAAAAAAAAAATCTATTATTAATGCAAAACAGCTTTGTGGAGTGATCAATCTTCCTGTTTTATGTATATATATATATATATATATATATATAACAGGTAGAGCTGCAATGATTAATCAATTATTTATCCACTATTCAATTAATCAATAACTATTTTGATAATCGATTAATTTGTAATTTTTAAAGTTAAAAAAAGTGCTTAAATGTGAATATTTTCTGGTTTCTTTCCTCTATGACAGTAAACTGAATATCTTTGAGTTGAGGACAAAACGAGACATTTGAGGACGTCATCTTGGGCTTTATGGGAAACACTGATCCACATTTTTCACCATTTTATGACATTTCATAGACCAAACACTGAAAATAATCGTTAGTTTCAGCTCTAATAACAGATAAAACTGTGCTGAAATGAAGCAGAACTGCCTCACCTCATCCGCATTACGAGTTAAAATACGGTTTTAAGTGTTGATAAGAGACGAAATTAGTACTGTGAAAGTTAACGCGATAATAACACGTTAATGCAAATTGTTTTAACACCACTAATTTCTTTAACGCATGAACACAACTTGTGATTTTTAGGTTGTAGCGGCTCAGGTTTAAAGCTAGAGTGAAGATACTGGTATCATATGAAACTATAAAACCTGATAAATCCATCGGTACCAACCATGTCATACTAGCTTGTCATGAAGGAGGTTGAATAACGCTCCAAAGTTACGCCAAATTTTGGTGAGGAAAAACTGTCATGCCCATTTTCAAAAGGATCCCTTGACCTCTGACCTCCAGATGTGTGAATGTAAATGGGTTCTATGGGTACCCACGAGTCTCCCCTTTACAGACATGCCCACTTTATGATAATCACATGCAGTTTGGGGCAAGTCATAGTCAAGTCAGCACACTGACACACTGACAGCTGTTGTTGCCTGTTGGGCTGCAGTTTGCCATGTTATGATTTGAGCATATTGTTTTATGCTAAATGCAGTACCTGTGAGGGTTTCTGGACAATATCTGTCATTATTTTGTGTTGTTAATTGATTTTCAATAATAAATATAAACATATATTTGCATAAAGCAGCATATTTGTCCACTCCCATGTTGATAAGAGTATTAAATACTTGATAAATCTCCCTTTAAGGTTCATTTTGAACAGATAAAAATTGTGACATGTGTGATAGCCCTAGACTAAATGTCTTGTTAATATGATTTTCATCTTTTGCAGCATGAGGAAAACATCCAAACCAGGAATACCGGCTCAGTCTCGGCCACAGAAGTCTGCTGCAGCGCTTGAAGAGACCACGTTGTCCCCAGAAGACTTTGTTTCCAGTGAGACACGTGACACATGGACGGTATGTTACTCTCTTAATCTTTATTATCATTCCAGATAAAGGGCATAATGGTGAGCGATGGCACATTTAGAATATAAAAGAACTTTTGTATTTTCTGTCACGTTTCTCTTCAAAAAATAATCAAGAAATATCTGATAACAAACTCATAAAGAAATATTTCATTGACCAGATCAGATCTCAGGTTGTGAAATACTTCTCAGGAGGAGATAGAAAGCGAGAACAGGATGGTGTTGACAGATTTATATGCACAGGAGGGATGTTGTAGGTTCCTCTCCTTCGTACCTGCAATGTGGCCTTTGGTTTCCACCTGCCGTCTGCAGTGGGACGCCCCCACCTGGCCACCCGGTGTCCTCACTGACAGGTGAGGACAAAGTGCCTGTGGAGAGCGAGGCTTTGCACGTGGCATCAGGTTTAACAAGCTGTCACCAGGCTTTAGTGGATGGAGGAATGATGGAGAGTTTGAATGTGCATGTACGTATGTACTGTACACTCATATGTACATGAGTGTGTGTTGGACGGTGCAGAAACACAGGAGGCGCCTGGACCTGTTTCCAGTTAAAAGCAGAAGCCCCCACAACAAAGGGCCTGGCCGGGGGAGTCGTAACGAGGAGAATATCATTTTTCTTTGGCCTCTGTGATCTGCCATTCTTACGTTTCACTTTCAAAGCTCTGCTCGCTGGCAGAAGTCCTCCTGCTCCGCATCTCTGATGGAAAGAAGGAACGCTGCCCTCCGCCTCTCCTCTCCTCACCTCCCGTCCCTTCTGCCAAAAAAAAGAGAGAGAAAGGGGGAAAAAAAAATCCCCACATGCCCGTCTTACTTGCCACGGCTGATAAAAGAAGCATGGATGTGTTGGAAGCCATATTTCTCTGTCAGCCCGGCTTTAAGGAGATCCGGCAGTAATCCCCCGACAGGCTATTTAAGGCCTGTGGCTTCCCGGTAGAGATCTCTTTAGGAACCCCTCTCTCCCTGCACACAGTCATCCTCCATCCTCTGCCAGCAATCACTACAGATGCACAGGAGCAAGGTGGATGTAGGGGAACTGCTGAAGGGAAGACTGAAGCAAAACAATGACAGATATTGTCCAGAAACCCTCACAGGTACTGCAGTTAAATGGCGAACCGCAGCCCAACAGGCAACAACAGCTGTCAGTGTGTCAGTGTGCTGACTTGACTATGACTTGCCCCAAACTGCATGTGATTATCATAAAGTGGGCATGTCTGTAAAGGGGAGACTCGTGGGTACCCATAGAACCCATTTACATTCACATATCTGGAGGTCATAGGTCAAGAGACCCCTTTGAAAATGTCCATGCCAGTTTTTCCTTGCCAAAATTTAGTGTAAGTTTGGAGCGTTATTTAACCTCCTTTGTGACAAGCTAGTATGACACGGTTGGTACCGATGGATTCCTTAGGTTTTTGTAGTTCCATATCGTACCAATAATTAAATAATTAAAGAAATTAGTGGTGTTAAAACTAATTTGCCTTAATGCGTAATTATCACGTTAACTTTGACAGCCCTAATAAAAAGGTATGAAGAGTGAAAAGTAGAATCTGTCCACAACTCTGAGGTACAACGTTTTATGTAAATCATTTCACACTTAAATTTTCTCCGATGAAAAGTAATAGAGCCTATACAACAGCGTATTTGGGGCCATTGTAGGTTAAAAAATAAATAAATATCAAGCCGGGAGAGGGGGGTAATCCGTGAAAAATTATATGAGAATAAAGTCATAAATTTACAAGAAAAAAAACCCTGGTGATGCCAACCGCTGTCTGAATTTTGTGATTTATTTTTTGTAAATTTGTCACTTTAATCTCAGAGAATATCCAAGTTTTTTTCTCGTAATCTTTTTTTTTTTTCTCTGAAATTGTTTCTCTGAATATTACCCCGCTCCCCCGGCTCCGTAGTTATTATTTTGTTTACCTACAATGGCCCTAATACACCGTTGTAAGCCTTTAATTATAGAGAAGATATTTTGCATGCTTTCTAAACCGTCCATCTTTAAATGCAGGATTTCATCATTCTTACATTTCTTTCTCCCCTCAGTCAACAGTTTGCTGGAAATTCGCCAGTTGCCACTCCTTACCCAGAAACGCCTCTTATACTGCCTTTTAAAAAACAAAATTCACAAATCATCACGACTTGACCACAGTAAAAGGTCTAATCAATGCACCTGTCAACAAGCCAATCACCCTAATTTAACCCACTATTTCTGTTAACCCTTTTATTTCTCCACAAACACAGAAATCAAAGCAGAACGTCCTGCGCTAATATGGCTCCGATGTGCCTCTGAGCACAGCACTTAACCCCCTAACCTGCTCCAGCAGTCCTGGCCTGACAGCAGCTCGATGGCGAGAGAATATAAAAGTAGCTGCGGTCTGACATATTTATTTAAGGCGAGACACTACAGGCAAAAATATTGTTTTTCATGCACTGGTCAGTTTTGAGATTTTGGGGTATTTAGCTTAATAACAGAACATCAATGACATCACAGTAGCTAAATCAGAATCCGGTTTATTGCCAAGTAGGTTTTCATGTACAAGGAATTTGATTCGTTGTATTGAAAATTAAAAAATAAAAGTAAGTACAAAATTCAAGAAACATAAATATAGAATAGAAGAAAATTACAATAAAAATACAAAGAAATACTATAAAAAAACAGAATCCTTGATGCCTTAGGTATTTTGAGGATCAGAAATCTTTTTAATGCTGCAATCAATATTTTATATTAAATAAAATAATAATTTTTAAGATAAAAAATTATTTTATATAAATATATATATTTAAAGAAAATAGAAATAAAGGAGTATATAACGTGTAAATTATGCACATAATGCTACAATATAAGCACAATATATATAAAGAAATGTATGTAAATAATCAAATTAAAAATAAGAAATATGTGCAAATATTTGCATTTAGACGTGCAATATATAACAAATAGCCACAGTGCAAATAAATAAATACAAAATGCTGAGAGGTGGGATCTATTAAGTGTGTTAAATATAAATGCCAGAATGATATAAATAATAATTAAATAAGAATATTCCTTGAAATGTATAAACAGTATAAATGCAGTATTAATGTATTGCACAGTTCAATTATTGCACAAATTATTGTAGTTAGTTTGTTTTATAATAACAATTTATCAAATGAAATGTGGAAGGGGTCGCTCAACGGAGGGTTTTTAGCATCTTTCAGCTCATTGTTTTGGTTTTACAGACGACAACTTCCCTGTTTTGGTTTGCTCTCGTCGACCTCGTTTCTAGCTGCAGCAGACAGCTGTTTCCAGCTGTTTTCCTGCACCAAACATCAGACACCGTCAGCAACTAGCTAGCAGGTGAACATAGTGGAGCATTTAGCAGCTAAGAGCCAGATCTTCGCCTCTGGAGTTGGTTGAGATCAAAACAAAGTTAAAGCAGAGTGAATATTTGACTTATATTTATCAGGTGGGCAAAAACACGACTGAAACTAAGTGTTAATGTTTATCTGAACATGTAAATTGGTAACTATTTGCTAACATGTTTGCCATAATAACTTTATAAGGAGATAATATGTGAGGGTGCTTCTCTGCTAATGCAGGTTGAAAGAGTTTTTTTATCAAGACAGATGATTTGATGGAGCCGTATCTTCGCCATCAGGCCACCTTGTTACAGTAAAACACTACCGGCTCTGTAACAGTTGTATGATACATATCGTACGGGCCACTGAGTTTCCCTTGAAGCCTCTCATGTGTTGAGCAGATCTGTGATCTTGACTTGATGCCCGCGGCATGGCGTGGGGGATATTATTCATTGAGCTGGTATTTATGGGCGGAAGGAAAGCGGCTTTGATAGAGCGTCTCTTGAGTGCTCTCCAAGATGAGATGTACTCATGTCCTCGACCTCTTGACTCTTCCCCTTTTCATCTCTATCTTCATTTCCCATCAAACAATATGGGAAAGCTCCAGAGCTCCATGTTTGCGCATATGTGTGAGAGAGAAAGATCTGAAAGGCTTTGCTCTATTGAAATGTTAAAATCTCATTGAACTTGCTTGTAAAAAATATTATCGCACAGGATTATTAGACATTCAAGAGATGATGTTTACTCAAAGGGATCAACTAATGCATCATACACCAAACGATTTCACTGTCGCAGACATATTCCCAATGTCGGAATGAAATCACAAGAGTTTTGCCGGAGTTGCGGTGCGCTCCCTTGATCTCGATCGTTTAATGTAAAGTTGTCATAAAACTCAGTCCAAGCTCGTTCGTAAGTCTAATGACACGTTTTCAACAACCAATTGACGTGTCCTCGCATTTGTACCACAATAGAGTGGAGAAGCCTACGAGCCTACGAGCTAACCATACGTTTCAGCTGGAGATTGCTGGCTTCAATCATACAAATCTGGCTGCAGTACTCGCTCTGTCTCTTTCTCTCAAGTGTGTTTCAATTTATATGATTGAAGCTAGTAATCTTCATCTGAAACCAAGCCCCCAGGTAGAGAAATCTCATTGGCTTTTTGTTGAGGGAGCCCAGTGTGATGCTAATCTCCTGGTTGGCCTACAAAAATACCTTGTCCCTTCGAGCGCTCAATTTCTGTCCACTTGCTTCTCAACACTTTTTCTTATTGTAAATTTCCGCCAGGAGCAGTAAGGGACATCTCAAAATGAATCTAGTTGTAGTCTTGTAAATAGCGACCCTGCAAGATGTTTGCAAATATTATAGTCTAAACTCTGAGACTTAAGACACATTGTCTTTAGATGTAAGTGACACTTCAATCCCCCGGACCGGTAGGATATATCTGGGTGGGGAAAGTGAAAAGCAGCGATTGCCCCTCCCTCATTACCACCACTGAGGTGCCATTGAGCAAGGCACTTAACCCCAACCGCTCCAGTGGAGCTGCTCAGTGGCCGGCGGATCAGACTGTGGTTGTACTGGGCAGCGTCCAGGTGTAAATGTGTTCAGAGCATTCCTGAAAAAGAGAGCGTTGCTCTCAGTGAGAGATGTGTGAGGGTTTCAGAGTTCAGTCTTTTCAAAGTCTTTTCAAAGTCTCCTCGTGTATGGGAGGCATAAGTGTCCAGAAAGAACACACAACCCTCTAATGTCCTTTTAAGTTTGATCTTAATTTTCTATCACATGCTTCCTTTACTGTCTCGTTCTGTCGGACGGGGTTTTGAAGTGGAGTCAAAGCTTTGATAGATATTCAACCATGTGTAACTGCTGTTGTTGTTTGTGATTGTTGTAAGCGATGAAATCCATCTCACATATGTATCCCACATAGAGGCCAGACAAAGGGCCGAGCGCTGCCTGTGTGCCAGTTGTTGTCTGAGTTACGGAGCTGACTCTACAGGGTTCCTCCTCGCTGGGAGCCCGTCCAGCATCGGAGGCTTCGGGGGGGAAGTACTGAGGCTTTCATGCTGTTTTAACTACAGATGTAGCCGTCATACAAGATCCACATTTCACTGCTGCAGCAGCTTGGAGCAAGAACAACCCCACCACCACCACCACCACCAATCTGTGGATCTGCCCCCAAGTGGAAACGATTGGAAACTCATTAGAGGAGCAAATATGGACAACAGATGACTAATTGTGATGCAACGAGTGGCAGTTAACATCAGAAGTCAATAGACAGTTAGAAACAGGTGCAACAAATTTAGTTAAAGATCGCTCAAGTGTTCCAGAAAGCTATGCCAGTGAGCCAGCATGCAAGACACCAGGGCCGGGAAACACCTAAATGGAATGAACTTCTTATTCATTTTATTAATTACATCTGTGTTTTTCCTGCTGTGACATGCCAAAACGTCCGCTGTGAAAAACGTCTACAGACACGGTTTCTGTGGCTGTTTTCTTGGTCATTTGGCACTTGGTCAGTGGCACGCTGGGTCAGATACCGACGCACCGGGCTTTCAAATGTGAACACATCCGCGTCCTTATTAGACGGGCAGAGCAAGTAGCAGTATAAGAGCGAGAAAGTCTGCTTAAGGCGGGTGGGAGGAGAGGATGGATGGATGGATGGGTGAAACAAACACCAGACTTTCACCCAGGAAACAGCTGTTCATGTCCCATATGAAACCAAAACTCAACCTAGACTTATTTTACTGTAGTTTTGTTACGTAACTTCCGTCCTTAACGCCTAATCAAGTACTTTTGTTGCGTAAGTAAACCTAAAAACAAAGTAAACCTACGTTGGAAGTTTATTTTGAAAAGACACTATGCATGTAACAAGTGGAAACTGAAACGCCGTCCCTGGCACGTCCAAAAGTGACATAGTCTGAAGCGTAGGGCCTCTGACCAGTAAGTGGGCCTTGAGTTCAGGTGAGCGTCTGTCGGCCGATTTTTTGCGGTGTGTCTCGCACCGTCGGCTCTAGTCTGCCCGTGTCTGCGTTTTTTCCGCCGATTCAGCATGTTGAATCTGCGGCGGAGCTCGTCGTTGAGAGAAATCACTCTTGTTCATCTTAAACAAATCAGTGCACGAGAAGAGAAACGGATGTGAGGAAAGCCAACGAGTAAAGTCAAGAGGAAAAACACAGATGGCTCTTTTCATTTTTCATCTTCATCCCATCTGATTGTTCCAATACACAGATTATTGTACAGTGGTGTGAAAATCTTCGGCAAACTCCACTTTGTTTCATGTACGTATCATAACAACGACTTGTATATCCGCCGTCCTCGGTCTTCTGGTTTCCCTTTTTGAATGATGAATACAGACTACTGCCGCCTGCTGGTGTGGAGAGTTACTTCCTCTCACGCAGGCGCAAAACGTATGTGGTAGTCGGCCATCGGCTGTAGTCTTTGCGGTGTGGTCAAGTGTAACTTGTCGGTCAAGACTCAACAGGCGGCCTTCGTCGCTGCTAGTTCTCTGATGTCAGGTTGGTTTATCTGTGCCTAAAGTACAGAGGTCGACTCAGGAGGTGGTTAGCTTAGCTTAGCATAAGGATTGAAACAGGGAAAACCTGGCTCTGTCCAAAGTAAAATACAAAAAGCGAAATAAAAGAAAAATATTTGATTTGACTCATTTAAACGTGTAAAGTTAGAGTTGCATGCCATTACTTTTTCTTGACAAACAACAGTTTTTTTCCCTTCGCTCGGCACTTCTGTGCAGCGTCTCCGGCTATATTGCGGGTTGCTGTATGAGCACCTCACTGTGACGAGAAAGAGTTCCTGCACGCAACTCCCCAGGAAACCACCGATTTACCCTTTCTATTCGTGTGTAGAGTCAACAACAAGATATGACGTGTTAATTAGTGAGCTTTACTGGTGTCTGTAGACATATTTTTTCACTTTGGGCAGATATTTCCCCCGTCTCCGTCCTGTATAATGAGCTAGGCTAAACACATCCTGACTCCAGCTTTAATTCACAGGATATTGATCTCCTCATCTCACAGTGGGAAAGACAGCAAAGATGAGTGTTTCCCAAAAATGTTGAACCCTTAACTGCCACCCATGGATATTGAAAGAATATCCAATTTGAAAGCTTTGAACACAAAAGAAAACCAGGTGGTACTCTGGGCTTCAGAACAATGCTAAATAGCTGCATATATGAATGTAATTTGTTTTGGATGATGCTGCTTTACAGGCTTATAGTTTATGAGCAAGCCGTCTGATCTCACATCTTCTCTTTATCCGTTTTTTTGTATCTCAGTTTGACGTTTTTATAGCGAAGCTCACAAAAGTGTCAGACGCTGCAGCACAGCCAGAAAAACTCAACTCTTTCTGTAATGTTGTTCTGAAATAGTCTCTCCCTCTTCGTCCTCACGCCGACACACCAGCGTCCATCCATACATCTGTACAGCAGGTTTGGTATCAGGGCGCTCTGCTACATGTGCAACATCAATCTGCCTTAGAAGTCTGCTCCACATGTGTCATAGATGTATCGGGTGGTGTTAATATGTGTGCATGTGTTTTTCTGCATGTGAATAATATTAGGTGAGTGGTGGTGTGTGAGAGCAGGGAGTGTGTAAATGAACCAGAATACTATGATTATGCAAATAAGGCTAAAAAGTACCAGTACCTGTTAATATGTTGACTTAATGTTTGTTAGTGTTTATGCCCAACCTGATCTCATGGGAAGGCATATAAACTAGGGCTTGGCAAGCTTCCATTATAATAAATAAATAAATGAATAATAAAATATGTATTAAATAAATATGTAGATTAATTTGAAAATAAATATATATGCACAGAAACATGAATTTATTTATTTGACAAATCACTTATTTTTGTATTCATTTATTTCTCCTTTTTATTATTTCCCAATTTATTCTTTTCTATTACCATTTATTTATTTATGTATTTATTTATTCACCCATATGTCAATGGAGTGGTGTGTCTTGATGGTGTCACTTAACAGCTATTAATGTATTCGAGAGTTCACAGATCAATTGTACTTGCGTTGCCCCTCTTGTTAACATATGGGGGAAGAAATACAGAAATAAATGAAGGCAGAAATAAATAAATAGAGAAATGAATAAAAACAGAAATGAATGTAAACAGAAAAGAATAAATTGGAAAATAACTAAATATGAAAATATTTTTTTAATTATTAATATTAATAATAATAATAATAATAATATATATATATATATTTTTTATTTGTTTGTCAAATAAATAAATAAATTTTATTTATTTATTTTCAAATTAACCTGCACATTTACTTGGTGATTCAGGCTTTTATTTCTACATTTGCTTTCTTTATTATTTCATTTATTTCTTTATTTATTGAAACATTTATTTATTTATTAATTTTTATGGCAGCTTTTGTCCTCCATAGTCTCATAGCATCATCTCTCTCTCTGTCAGCACAAAGGCGTCAAATTAACAAGTGGGCGTATAATGCAGACCAGGAGCGAGGCCAATCCCGACTCATTTACGCTGCTAAGGAGGGATAACCATCGTGAGAATCCAGGTTCCCCCTGTAGGGAAAGAAAATAACACTCGTCCTCGTCCCTGAGGTTTGGCCTCCTCAGTGAGGTGAGGAGGATTGGTTGAGATTGAAGCTGGCACCTCGCTCTCAGAGGCACCTCCATGGGGCCCCGGGAGGTCTGCTGCCAGCCGAGGTGAGGGATTGTGGGGGAAAGGAGACATGGCAGCTCCACTTCCTCTTGGCTCCACGGTGGAAGCAAAATTAGAGAGAAAGAAAGAGAGAGAGAGAGCAGCCTTTGCCTCATCTGTCATACTCCTCTCATCTCTTTTTGTCTCCTTTATCTCCCCCACTCCTCCTCCGTCCTCCTGCTCTCCTTCTACTGGTTTCCAGTAGAGAAATATAATCCAGATGATGGCTAACCACAGATCATTGGAGAGCAACAACCAGAAATCACCAGGCCTGATAATCAGTGTGTTGATTACCGTACGTTGGCCAGTTTGGGTGGATGTTCATGGAAGCAGCTCTCTCTGGTTGGAGGTTCTGACGCTGCCGCTGACAGCTTCAACCTCTGCTCTGACTTGTGGAGTTGTGGACAGTTTCCAGGATTTTGTTTCCTCGCTCACATTCTCTAGTTTTGTTTCTCGATTTTCTCTTTTGGTGTAATCACATTCTCTTGAAATTCTTCCTTCATCTCGTCTCCTTGATTGTGCCGTTTCAGCTCAGTTACATTTCCTTGTTGTTTTTACTTTATCAAGTATGTATCTCTTTGGTAAAACGTTATTTATCTTTCTGGTTTTGATGTCATTGGAACTACAGATACTGATATCAATATCAGACCAGAAAAGTGCACTCAGTAAAGCTCAGAAATCCAGCAGGTGTGTCTCCCTCTTTACCTTGAACAGCAGCTGGATTCTCACAATATCAAACTAAAATCGCGGGATCGCATATCACACGAAAATCCATCTTGTCAGGCTTTAAGTACTGCGTTTGTGTCCGGCAAGCCAGACCACGGACGAATTAGTGTCCTGTGAGGAGCGTGTGTGTGTCGTGATGACACGGAGAGGCGACCTGTTTGTTCAAAACAACAATGAAGAGAACTCCTGAAGAGGTTAACGTAGCTTCAAAAGCATCAGTTCAATCAGTACGGAAGAGTATTTCTTCATCGAAGGAAGAGTAAAGAACGGCACTGAAGGCTTTTCTCGATGGAAAAGATGTTTTCGCTCTTCTCCCGACTGGCTTCGGCAAGAGTTGATTGACAGATGGTTCATCCAATCAGTGTCTGCTCTTTACCAAACAATTTCTAATGACGGCTTCTCAGATGGGTCTGTAAAACAAACCATCTGGTGTGTCAGGTGCGTCTCCCTCTTCCTCCCAAACAAAGAAGAGTTGAATCTCACTGAAATATGGCGGCAAAGATAACAAAAACTGTGATTAATTCATCTTCTATCGTGCCTAACTTTATCTTTATCGTAACATATCGAGTATGGAATTAATCTGCAGATGCTCCGATTCAAAATGAGACCAAACTTTTCCATGGATGTCTGTTTTTGAGCCAAAATGTGGCCTACAATAGACGAGGTAAGGCTTGTTTTTAGCCTGTGAGTGAGTAGTCAGCAGTCAGTGACAGTATAAAACAGACAATAAAATATTTTTGTCATAAATTAACACAAAAAATATCAAGCTGATGGGTCCAGTAGTATGAGACGGACAGACGCACATGCAACCGAATGCATAATCTCCCCACATAGGCTTGGTGGAGATAAAAATTATAAATCGTGTGATATTTGGTTATAAAATATAATATAATGACAACACTGTTTCTAAACTATCTCAAACATATCTTTATTGTAATTTTTGTTACTTATTGATACCGATAAACTAAAGTCAGATTATAATATCAGTTTAGCCAATATTAAATTACAACATACACTTGGCCACAATATCTTTATTCCCGTCAATATCTGACAGCATATTCAAATAGTTTCTGCTAGAGCAAGTTGTTCAGCAGTTGGATTTAACTTATTTCAAATAAACCAGAAACATCATTTGTAGTGTGGGAAAGTTTTCCTGAAGTGGATGAACGTTACACTTTCCCCCATTTCAACGTAAAGTTTTTCTTCCTCTGTCAACAGTCAGCGTTTCTGTCTCGCTCTCCTTCATTCACATCTACAGCGACCGTTTCCCTCTTATCTCGTATCTCCTGTCTGCAGTGTGTGTGTGTGTGTGCGTGTGTATGTGTGTGTGTGTGTGTGTGTGTGTGTGTGTGTGTGTGTGTGTGTGAGTGTGTGTGTGTGATGCTGACAGTTGGCCTCTCTCTTCTCCGTTTCTTGATGACCGGTGCTTCCTGGTGTTGACACACACATCTGGATGACGGCTTTGAGGTCTGCAGTTTTCATCAGAAATCAACACAAGCCATCACGTTACATTATACTTTAGGCTGTTTCAGCCGAGACGACCTGTTGAGACCGCGGCCCGCTTTTCTAACCGATGGTGTTTAACGCGTCGCTAAGCGGGGAGCGGATTGCAGTAACTGGCCTTGGTGTTCATTTCACTGTTTTTGTCACACCAGTGTCATGTTGATGATAGACATGGTATGTGGTTAAGACAACAGCAGACAAAATGGAAGCGAGATGCGAAAAAGTAAAAAATTAAATAATTAAAAGTAGCACAAAAATAATAAATAAAAAGTAATCATGAACAATCCAGAGTGTAGTAACTCTCTTTCATGTCCAAATGGAAACTTATTCTGCTCTCCTCCATTGAATAATCTATTGAACATTATCTAATTTATATTAAACAAATGTAACTAAATCTAAACTATAATCAAATTCTGAAACTTATAAAACATTTTTAGTAGGGCTGTCAATCGAATCTCAAATGAAACGCACCTTTTTTATCAGTTCAAAATGTACCTTAAAGGGAGATTTGTCAAGTATTTAATCCTCTTATCAACATGGGAGTGGACAAATATGCTGCTTTATGCAAATGTATGTATATATTTATTATTGGAAATCAATTAACAACACAAAACAATGACAGATATTGATCCACAAACCCTCACAGGTACTGCATTTAGCATAAAACAATATGCTCCAATCATAACATGGCAAACTGCAGCCCAACAGGCAACAACAGCTGTCAGTGTGTCAGTGTGCTGACTTGACTATGACTTGCCCCAAACTGCATGTGATTATCATAAAGTGGGCATGTCTGTAAAGGGGAGACTCGTGGGTACCCATAGAACCCATTTACATTCACTGATCTGGAGGTCAGAGGTCAAGGGACCCCTTTGAAAATGGCCATGACAGTTTTTCCTCTATAATACTTAGCGTAACTTTGGAGCATTATTTAACCTCCTTCCCAACAATGACACACATGACATGGTTGATACCGATGGATTCATTAGGTTCTGTGATAAAGTATCTTCACTCTAGCTTTAAAATCACAAGTTAGAAAGAAATTAGTGTCGTTAAAAGGTATTTGACACGGTTCATCACGCTGACTACGTCCACTTCTTTGCAGAGCCAATACACCAACGTTCAACACATGCAACAGTTTTCTAGAACGATTGTTACTCGCAGAAGAAGAAGTACATGTTTCAGATTAAGAACTTGAGTCACCGAATTTGTGGTCTGAATATATTTACAAAGTAATACAAAGAGCTTAGCAAGCAGCATTTTAATTTAAATCATAAACATTTGTTCTAAGATGACAAAGAAGGAGATGCCCTTAAAATAGCTGACAATACCACAACTAGCATGATTGGAGAAAAAGTGGTGAACCGACAGAATGAAGCGTTTTGCTTTAACAAAGCTGCTGTGGTCAGTCAGCAGAGACGGAGGCTCGACTGCTGACGGCGTTTGTTCAACAAGGAATGTCTTTCAATTTATTTATAAAACCTCTTCACCCAAAAATGCCCCGTGAGATTCTGTCCAAGTTGAGTTGAAGTTAAACTGAAATAGATTTGTAAAGTAAGGAATCGAATGAAGTCAGATAAATAAAATTAAATTTTGTTGAAAAAAGTCGAGCTCGAAAAGACACTTTCCCCCGTTCGACTTTTTAATCTAAATATATATTTTTCTTTTGAATAAATGCAGGAACTAAACACAT
Source organism: Sebastes fasciatus (assembly GCF_043250625.1). Taxonomy (NCBI): domain Eukaryota; kingdom Metazoa; phylum Chordata; class Actinopteri; order Perciformes; family Sebastidae; genus Sebastes; species Sebastes fasciatus. The sequence continues at coordinate 30,410,094 of NC_133808.1, read as the reverse complement.
CTTGTTTTGATTTGTTTTGTTTATTCTTTATCTAGCCAATAAGAATAACAATCTTCCTGTGAAATTTTGATTACATCCTATCCATTCTGCAAAAGCCCCGGGTTTACTGTGTGTCAGTAGCTTTTTGAGAATTTGCAGAAATAAAGTACAGTATCAACTAGTCCTGCATTATTATGTAATCAAATTACAGTTCTAATATTCTTTATTTGATTTTAGCAAATTAATTAATTAGTATGTATTGTTTATTTTTGCAGGAACAGCACACAATTAAAACTAATTGCACCAGATTTGCATCTGTTGTCCCTGGGCAGGTAGACAAATGACAACCACATGACAATAAATACACTACATACAGTAAAACAACACAATATATAAAGTCCATCAGTGTGAGACAATAAATAGAGTTTAGCCAAAGCTTAAAGCTGTGTTTAAACACTGCGCAGCTTCCTGAGTCTCTAATGTTATGATAAACTAGCTGACATACAGAAAATCTGCCACTAGGTAATATTCTATTATAGGGGTACTGATTGGTGTCTGGTTCTCTTTGCAAAGTATAATGAAGCTATCTGAGCTGCCCGTGGCCACCAACAGGTTAATCCTGCCATGCATTCAACAAAGGTCACCAACTGGAGTCAAACCAGGGACATTGAGTTGGAATGGCGTTTGCTAAAAACACTCATACAACGGTTTGTACAGTATGATTTCTTAGGAAATGTTATTCCTCATTTTCCTTGTGTTTTCCTACGAATGTCCACCAACACGTGTCAATTTCCGCTCCAGCCTTTTGAAAAACAAAACTACTTAGGTTTAGGCAACAGAACTACTTAGTTAAGTTCAGGAAAAGATTGTGGTTTGGGTTAAAATAACACCGAATGTGGCCGAAGTTACGCAACAAAAACTACTTAGTTAGGTTCAGGAAAAGATCGTGAATAACTCCGGAAATGGCGCAACTTAAGTACGGAAGAACGTGGACTTTCGTTTTCACACAGGACACAAACAGAGAAGTGGGCGAAAGTCCGCACCCATCCACCCAGACCTCCTCCCTACGCGTCATGTGGCGCTCTTCATACTTCCTGGTTCATAATTACGTGGATTACATATGAATTGAGTTTGTGGGATATATATGAATTACAGTGCATTTCTTTTTTTGTAGGTATAGCTACGAACAGTGTGTGGAAACAGCCTGAAAAATAACACTTTAAAAACTAAATATTGGTGCTCAGGTTTTAAAGATTGACCTCTTCAGTAGGAACCGGTGGGCTTTGGACTGAGAGCCACAGACATTGTCGGGAAGTTAAAAAAGTATTGAGAGAAGGACTAAGACAGGGTTTGTTGACAATAAGAAAACACCTAATAACACCTTATCTGTTAGAGCTTTCTAACTCCACCTCTCGCTGCCACATGTAGGATGTTTTAGAGCTATCAAACAGTGCAGCTTCTCTCTCTCCCTCTTCCTCTCAGTCCAGTATCTCAGTGTTTTAAAGCGATGATAAATGCTGATCTGGCCTGCTTTCTCTCCCTCTCACTGCACACAGAGCAGACGAGCTGCGCTCCTCTCTGAGGGTCTGGTTTCAATTTCTGGAAAATGAAGAGGTTGTGAGACGGGAGAGAGGAAAAACTCCTGCCTTGTAAATCCATTATTGTTCAGGATATATCAGAAATCCAGCTTTAATAGCACTGTTTGTGTAGGATCTCCTCTAAATCCCCCACTATATAATCCTATTCGCCGACCAAGGCTTAGCTGCACAAATAAACACGGTAATGGATCCCCCTCACGTACGGCAAAGAGAAGAGGCAAAGAATGAGGCACCCTTCGGCCCAATCTTTTCCAGATGGCACCAATAGATCACATTATTTACATCGGCTGTGTTCGGGTTCCCAAGGCAACGCTGCTCTGTTGTACAATCGCTGGTTCAATGACCCGAATCTCTTCTGTTCTTTCTTACTCGGGCCTTGATTAGCGCAGAATCCGAAGAAGATGGATCTCCTTCGTGGAACAGCACGCTACTGATGCACAGATGTGGTGTCACTCCAACGCACCTTCTCCAGAAGATACACCTCCCACCCCCCCACCCCCATATGGGTTTCCTTATGATATTCAATCCCCGGGCTGGGCGTGCATTATGCACTGATCAGCGGCATCGTTTCCATTAGCGTAGCTCGCTCCCCTTCGTTCACCCGTGACCTGCGGTCCGATCTTTGGGACTCATTACCCCTCTGCTCTCAGTGCGGTTACGGGTAGTTAGCTGCATTCATGACCCTTAATTGTTTCTCCTTGTCTTTTCTGCTCAGAGATGAGCAGCCGGGTGGACGAGGATGTACGCTGCAGAATCTCTCCGGCAGGCGGAGACCTCTACATGAGAAATCTGCTGCGGTTTGTGAGTGTTTGTGAGTTAACATCCACTCTGTATAATCACAGTAACAGTGTTTCAAGAGATCAGGGTGATGCTGGGGTCACACGATGGACAGATACGTTCGCATTGCTGGTAGCAGGGAGGGGATTCCTGTGAGGGTTTCAGCTGCCAGAAGCATCTCTTGCTTGTTTATCAAAGGTCAGTCAGCTGTGGAGTCTGGACGCAGCATCTCTGAAACCTTCAAAAACAGCACGTAAGGTCGTTCAGCCTCATGAGAGCGGTTCAAAGCTGTCACATTTTTCCTGGAAAAGTACAGTACTGTAGTAGTCGAGTTGTGGAGATCTCTCTGCCTCTGCCAAATCTCACTGTCTTCTTCTTCTTCTTCCTGGCTGGGAGTCAAACCCGTCAGGCTGTTTGCCTCATGCGTCTTTCCACTTCTAGCGGCGAGGGAGACGGAGGAGGCTGGCGTCAGTTTCTAACATGACGGAGGAGAGCAGAAAAGAGAAAACAGAGAGGTCGGGGGATGTTAAGACCTGATAGCTCCCCAGAAAGCCTGAGTTTTCTGAGTGTGTGTGCAGGATTTGACTGATACCGGTTTGTGAAGGCCAAGATCCCCAATGGTCTTTGGCCAATTATTTTGTAGCAGTACTCTAAAAATGAGATTATTCTAAAAACTGTTCTTCCTATCAGAGGGACTGTGCAATCCTGTGGAATTCACTAAAATAGGTCTAGCTGAATAAGGACTTTTTTAGACTGCAGCTCTTAAAGATCGGACCGTATCCCACACTAATTTGGATTATAGTTTGGATTTTATTGATAATTTGGACAGGAGACACTGTAAAAATCAAATGAAATGACAGAGTTTACAAAGGAACATCAAATGTCAACAAATCATCAACAACAACAACATGCACAAAAACTAGTAGAGGGCGTTACTGGATATGGACATTACTGCCTAAAATATTCCCTTAATTCTTAAAGCAGCTATTACTATAACCGTATTAACTATGGATCACAATGTGTATGTAAAAGGCAAGGCAAGTTTCTTTATATAGCAAATTTCAGCAACAAACACTTTACATAAAACATCAAAGCATCGAGACAAAGTGCAAAAGACAGACATTATAAAAGGACATTTAAATACAATTAAAACAGTCATTAAGGAGCTAAGAGAATAGAAAATAAAAACAAGCTAAAATAGAATATTACAGGTTTAAAATACAAGAATAAATGTTACAGTGCAGTGTAAGAAATGGTTTAATAAAAGGCAGCTGCAAACAGAAACATCTTGAACCTTGATTTAGAAGTTTGGTTTACATTTTATACTACCTTGTCATTTGCAAGAGCCTTCATCATTTCAGGTGTTAACTGTAAAAAGAAATGTTAAAGGAGCCTTACTTTGCAGTCCCCCTCAGCTCTACAGACGTTTAAAGCGTCTCAGCTCATTGGTTGGTTTTCTGGTGCGCAACTTGACTGTTTTGGTTCAGTCTCGCTGCTCAGCACCAAACGACAGACTGACACGGTTAGCGACTATCCAGTGAACATAGTGGAGCATTTAGCAGCTAAAGAGACAGACAGAAGGTAGTGGAGAGCAGATAGAGATCACACCTTTTTTATCTGCATTTGTCAAGTATTTAATCCTCTTATCAACATGGGAGTGGACAAATATGCTACTTTATGCAAATGTATTAATCAACAACACAAAACAATGAGAGATATTGTCCAGAAACCCTCACAGGTACTGCATTTAGCATAAAACAATATGCTCCAATCATAACATGGCAAATTGCAGCCCAACAGGCAACAACAGCTGTCAGTGTGTCAGTGTGCTGACTTGACTATGACTTGCCCCAAAACTGCATGTGATTATCATAAAGTGGGCATGTCTGTAAAGGGGAGACTCGTGGGTACCCATAAAACCCATTTACATTCACATATCTGGAGGTCAGAGGTCAAGGGACCCCTTTGAAAATGGCTATGACAGTTTTTCCTCACCAAAATTTAGCACAAGTTTGGAGCGTTATTTAACCTCCTTTATGACAAGCTAGCATGACATGGTTGGTACCGATGGATTCATCAGGTTTCGGAGTTTCATATGATGCCAGTATCTTTACTCTAGCTTTAAAACTGAGCCTAGAAATAGCGATTTGTGTTAATGTGTTAACTTTGACAGCTCTGATCATGAGGCAATGACTAGACAACATTAAGTGTTTAATAAAAGGCCAATCGTGGGACACGAGTATATTCAGCATGAGTTGAGATGAGTAGTGATCCCTGAAGAGGAAATCGTTAAAGAGAAATTTCAGGATAATTTGTCCTCGTCATGGAGGTTTAGAGCTCCTGTGGGCTCCGAACAGTCTCCCCGTGTTGACTATTGACAGATTTACAGAAGAACATGTGTTTTCAGATACACAAATTTACAGTCCAGTTGCGAGACCAAATGTTCATCACTGGCGACCTTTCAGCTGGAATTGAGCAACCTTTGACAAAGAACACACCGATGAGCCGGTGTTGAATTCCCCGGTCGCTCAGTCGGTCCAAAATCGACCGCACAAGTGTCGCTCCCCCCTCCTCCTCCTCTTCCTCCTCCTCCTCTTCCTCCTCCTCTCGCCTGGAAAAATGTACTCCGACTGCGTGTGTTCGATTCCTGGCTCAACCTGCGCTGTCATAATTCTCTCACTCCACACGTTCCTGTCTTTGGGGCGATAAAAACTAATAAAACACTGCCGAGAAGTGGCTGCCCACCGTCCCCTTTCCAAAAAGCTCAATTAAAACCAAACAATGAGCAGTTACTGCACATTATTCACGCTGTAGCTCCCTGACAGGGATAAATCATCCCCTTTAATGACAGATCGGTGCTCGATTCAGACAAATATATGAAGTGACAGTGAGCTGTTTTGAACAGATGTAAGCTGAAGAAGAAGAGGAGGAGGAGGAGGAAGAGGAAGCTGGAAATGTAATTATAATTAATGTGGGTGGGTGGGTGGGATGGAGGCCGGTGAGTTCGGACAGTAAGCAGAGCGTCGTCGGTCTGCCCCCGGATGGTTGCGGGTGCGAATCCCTTGTTGCTGAGGCCGGTGAAGGCAGCTGAATAAACGCAGCAGAGGAATGTCGAGGCTGGAGAGACGCAGCAGAGAAACTCATTAGAAGAAAACGCTGTAATTTAGAGGATGTGGGATTATGTGAGAAAGGACAGATATGAGGCATCGACCAGCTCCCTGTTATTTAATATGTGATATCAGTTACATTTTTAGTAGCTAACAATAATGAGTTATCTCTGAATTTGAAAATATATTATATTATTATAAAATATATTGATTAATCAACAAATGTAATGAACAGTTGTATAACCAATTCAACAATATTATTTTATAGCAATTAAATTACAAATAAATAGAATAATGTTTTATATTTTTTATAAAAAATATAATATTATTATTAATATTATTAATGCTGATAATAATAATAATAATAATATTCTATCAATAAACAATAAAACACAAATAAAATTAAAATGACTAATTTGAAAATAGAATTAAATTGAATTGCCAAATTTTAAATGTCTGTTATTTTTCATAATATAGTAGGAAAGATATTCTGTTTACAAATTATTTTTTTTTGCAAGTTTTTGCAATCAAGAGGTGGAAAATAGAGACTAATCTTCAATGTAAACATGATAAGTTGAAAGTGACCATACATTAGTTTGTTTATTAAGATTCCTGTTAGCTTTTGCATCGCAGCAGCTATTCTTCGTGGGGTCCATACAGTTTATATAGTGACAAAACAGAAATACACATTCACATTACTCATCACAATAAACTAACATAACACATCTCAATGCACGTCCACTGTAAATAAAAGAAAAATAACAATTCATACAATTTAAATAACACAAATAGACCGGCTCCGACTGAATCTAACAGATAGATATCATCATTTAACATAGAATGCCCATGCAACCTGTACACACCAAAGAATACTTTTTATTAATTATTATTATTATAAATAAGTAATGCTCTTTTAGCACCAAAAAATGAAAAGAGAAAAACAAGTGAAACAGCAGGTGTTGACCGACTCAGAGTCGTCCGGTGTGTGTGCTCTAATTATTCTGCTAATTATACGCTGATGTTGGAGTTTCTGTTTTTGCTCTGACTGTCTTTGTCTGAACGGAGGAGCTTCTAATTATTTGGTATGAAGAGTATGAAGAATCAGTCATGAGGACAGCTGCAGGTTTACATACAGTACCTTTAGCCGTAGGCACTGTTGAACTTTAAGGTTAATATTACCAGAGAGAATTACCATAGAAGTTGAAATGAGGAGATACGATACCTCCTGATTTCACTAAAAAAACTAAATAAGGAGGGCAGTCCTGTTTAGAATTACGTTTCCATACAACAAAACTGCATTGTGAATTGTGTATCGAGGAAAACATTTTTTTTTGTTGCAGATTACGTTTGTTTTTGACGTATCAAAACAAAAACAAAACGTCCTCCGCGTAGGGTTCTCAGTGAGGTCAAACAAACACAGGACTTTCACCCAGGAGATCGCTGTTTATGTGTGAAACTAAATGTCAACGTTCAATTATTTTAATCATGACATTTTTGTTTTTTTTACTAAACCTAACATTTGTTGCTTTTTTGTTTTGTTTTGTTTTGTTTCAATTTACAATGTTAACCATGTTTTTAAAACTGTTAAATTGCGACAATACTCCAGTTTCCCTCTAAACATAATTGAGAATGCATACAATTTAGTTGTATGGGAACGTAATTTTCACTTGTGTGTCATTTCCAGTAAATATCAAAATATTAAACGTGTGTTGTCTGTATAAAAAGTGCAAACGTAGGAAGATAGCAAGTATCACCCATCTTATCAGTGGTTACGTCTCCAGTCTGATCTCCAGTGACGAGCGCACAGGCGATAGGTACGTGTTTTGTTTACATGACGTCACAGAGGTGCATTTTTAACGGATTCAATGTGGACAGAGAACGCCCCATGTTATTATAAGACCACAAAAAGTTATCTTTTTGGTTTCTTATTCTGTCAATATGACGACACAACAAGGATATTATTTATCATTTCAATAAATTAATTTGTGTTATTGTTATTGTATTAACAAAAACCAAGATGGTGATGGCCAAAATGCCGAAATCGAGGCTTCAAAATGGCAGTCCACAAACCACCGGGTGATGTCACGGTGACTCCGTCCACTTCTTATAAACAGTAGTATTTAAATCTCTACATGTATTTTTAGCTACAGCCACTAGAGGCTTCAGTGAGCCTCCTGAACCAAAACAAACTGTGCTTGCTTGTGTCTTTAGCACAGTATTAAGGAGGAAGTCAGGTGGGAATCCAACAGATAGGCTGCTGTCATACCGCAGCTTAAAGTGTTTGATATATGAAATATTGTCCACAGATGTGTTTTTAATCAATAAAAAACTAATTTGTTCTTAATGAATACTGTATGCACTCTATGCAGAATAGTTTCAGGACACATGCAACTTGTATTTGAACTCTCCTGTGTGTCGTTACACATAGAAGCAGTCATTGTCAGACATTAATCATTGGTTTTTGGTTAGATCCTAAAATAGTTGCCATACAACAATCATTCAGAGGAAATCAAAAAGAGTTCAAAGGTCTGCAGTGGGAGTTCGGGGGAGAGGAGGGACACAAATGAGAGGAAGTTCCCGCTGGGAATGGATGACCTATAATTTCACAGACGAGGAGCATCTTTGTGTCACACCATCTCGTCTTAATCATGTATCTGCTCGTAAACATGTCTGCTGGGAAGCACTGGTGTCTCCTCTCGTGGCAGCCGAGCATTACTCAGGTCTTTTCATGTCGTCGGATGTTGTTTCCACATGGAACCACATGGAGAGTGCCACACTGCTGGACTCAAAAATAACTTCATCATTTAACTTCTTTGAGAGCTTGTTGGCCCCCCAGATCTACACATCGATGTGCTTCTTACATACATGGATAAAAAAACTAAAAACAGTGCATCAAATATACAATTTTCCTGCCAATGCTATGCATTTCAAAATAAAAGATAATAGGGCCATTGAATTTTAAAAAAAAACACATATATAAAAAAAAAACACCAATTAAGGAGCCGATGGGAAAAGAAAAAACACAGAATTTCCCAGATTAAAGTCATAAATTTACGAGAAGAGACTCACAAATTTGAAAAAAACGTGAAAAACTCAAAAACTCAAAAATTTGAGAGATTAGAAAGTCGGAAATTGACGAGAAAAAAACTTGGATACTCTCTGAGATTAAAGTGGCAAATTTACGAGAAAAAAAAAGATATCCAAAATTATAAAGTCGTGAATTTACGAGAAAAAAAACGTGGATATTTTCTAAGAATAAAATGGCACATTTATGCGAAAAATAAAGTAATACATGTATGAGAATTTTTTTTTTAATATTCTTTGAGATTAAAGCGGCAAATTTACGAGAAAAAACTCACAAATTTGTGAGATTATAAAGTCGTAAATTAATGAGAAAAAAACTGCGCAAAACTGGAGTAATGAAAAATAGTGTTTTTGTTTTATTTTGTCAAGGAGCCACATTGCTTCACTTTGCAAGGTTGGATCAACCTCATCATATACCACCACTAAACACCGCGGTAACGTGAGCCGCTGAGTCCAAAATACATTATATTGGCTGGTGGTGGTGGTTGGCGTTACCACGATTTTGCACTGAGTTTTTTTCTCATAAATTTATGACTTTATAATCTCGCAAATTTTTGTTTTTTTTCTCATAAATTTGTCACTTCAATCTCAGAGAATACTATGTTCCTAATACACCATCGTGGGTACCTGGTTGAGTCTCGCCAGGTCAGAATAAGCAAAGCAAAAGTTGCACGATGGAGTTTTGGGGCAAATTTTTACTTTAAATATTCAAATTTCCCCGTTGAAATGAGCTCAAAAGCTACGAACCAAACTGACACGTTGCACGTCACCGTTACAGTCCTCCATGTTGTTTTCAGTGTGTAAACAGCGGTCGCTCTGCTCTGCCTTCCTCTGTGCGGTGGCTCGTTGGCTCGCCGTCTCGTGAACCTGATCCCGACTGAAGCTCGTCACGCTCGTTAGTGTGTTTGCTGCTCCAGCAGCACTCGACCCAACGTCCAACTGGGACCAGATCCTCTCGGCCGGGGCTGCAGCTGGGGAGCACACACAAACACACACACACACACACACACACGCACGCACACACACACACACACACACACACACACACACACACACACACACACACACACACACACACACACACACACACACATCAGACAGTCATATATAATGTGGACACACACTACTACTGATTATAGACACACACAGACTTACAGTAGAAAAAAACACGCTTACTTACACACATAAATACACGACACACATATTCATACATGTGAAGGCTTATAGTTCCACTACTTGTAAATAAAATTCCACCATTTCTTTTATTATGAAGTTTTTATTTGTAATAATAATGGCTTATTATGCCAAAGAAATATTATATTTTTACAGTTTACAGATTTAATACAGTTTTTTTTCCTGTAATTATGACATACCTTCTCAGAATTTTGACATAAAAATTCATATGCATCTATTTTTTTTTTTACTTTGTTTTTCTAATTATTATTATGTCGACATTTTTTCTTCTCATTTTTACGAGTCATATTTCACACTTTGAGACCTTTCTCATATCACTTATCATCTTATAATTTTAACATGTCAAGATGATGAGAAAAAAAAAGAAACATAACTAGGTGGTCATTCTTAGTGGCAGAAATTGACTTCCATATCACACACCGACACCTGCAAACAACATCATAACATCACTCCAATCCTGCCTGAAATCCTGAGTCAATCTTAGATTAAATATTGAATTAAAACCTTGTAGATCTTTAGGCACCTCAAGCTATTTAGTATTACACTTTTATAAAGTTTAGAGACTTATAAGAGACAGATTTTAAAAAGGGATGGTTAAAGTCAAAGCAGCAGAAGTTGAGATATCCTGACTTTTAGTCCGAAGTGTAGCTCAAACTCCAAAAACCAAAGACAGTTTACAACTGTTTTCACAGGCTATAAAATGCTCCTCTTGATGAGGAAACTGACTTTTACATGTAAAATCTGTGGAGTGGCCCTTTAACGTGACAATTTTGAGGACTTCTGCACTGGAAATGATGCATTTGTAACTGATTTCCTGGTTTTATTTTGAAATAGTGACACATGATGACCCTGTTTTATTTGCTCTGTGGCATAAAAAATATATATGCAGGTAAGATTTTCCCCAATTCTGAAAAAGCACCACTGGGACAGTCAGATGCACACTCTCTGATAAACACACCGACTGCCGTCTCGCTGCAGTGTTTCAGGTTTCCACAGTGAATGAAAATGAAAATGAGCGGCGGGTTTCGGTGGAGAGGCGGCAGGCGGTTTCAGCTGCATGAAAAACAATCCTCCGTCACACACGCTGAAGATCTGACGTGCTGACAGCAGTGATGAGGCCTCGGAGCAGATATTACACATCTATTACACATGTGAGCAGACCCGTACATGTGCACTAAAACACACACACTTACATATGTGCACATACCAGTGTGCCGCTCTCTTCCTCACATGTGCACACACAGACACACACACGGGAAAAGAATACACAGATAGGGTGCTTCTGAAAGTTTCATAATCTTTATTTGAGACTGCATAATATCAGAGAAGTGTATTTTAGTTGGCTGCCTCCCTGTTTTCTAATCAACTCCTGTTTTAAATATCTTTTAATTTACTTTTCAGGATAACGTACATTTCCACAGCATTAATTTGATCAGTACAACACTCTGCTGCTCTCTTGTTTATGATAGAAATACTGTTCTCACTCACCAATTAATTAGAGTCATTTCTACTTTGCAGTTTATATGTTCAGTGTTAAGCCACTGTCATTGAATGCACACACTTCCTGCACAGATGTTTCACATTAAAAGCCTTCGAGTGGCTCAACAGGTAGTGTTTAAATCATAGACTGTACATAAGAAGTGGACGTAGCCACCGTGACGTCACCCGTTGGTTTGTGGGCCAGTGATTTCTAGGTTGTAGTGGGCTCAGTTTTAAAGCTAGAGTGTCATGCTTACGTGTCACGAAGGAGGCTACACAACGCTCTAAACTTACGCTATATTTTGGCAAGGAAAAACTGTCATGGCCATTTTCAAAGGGGTCCCTTGACCTCTGACCTCCAGATGTGTGAATGTAAATGGGTTCTATGGGTACCCACGAGTCTCCCCTTTACAGACATGCCCACTTTATGATAATCACATGCAGTTTGGGGCAAGTCATAGTCAAGTCAGCACACTGACACACTGACAGCTGTTGTTGCCTGTTGGGCTGCAGTTTGCCATGTTATGATTGGAGCATATTGTTTTATGCTAAATGCAGTACCTGTGAGGGTTTCTGGATCAATATCTGTCATTGTTTTGTGTTGTTAATTGATTTACAATAATAAATATATACATACATTTGCATTAAGCAGCATATTTGTCCACTCCCATGTTGATAAGAGGATTAAATACTTGAGAAATCTCCCTTTAAGGTACATTTTGAACAGATTAAAAAATATATGATTCATTTGAGATTATTTTTTTTCAATATACTAAATGCCAGGGAATTCATTGCATCTAACTCTGCATTGCTGTCCCTGGTGGAAACCAGGAGAATAACATGTATTTTCCCCCATACACTTTAAAAATTTTACATTTTTGTTCAAGAACTTTTACATTTTTTGTCTGTATTTCAAAATGATAGAAATTTGTGATTTATATGTAGATGGTCTTAGATTTACAGTATTTTTTTGTAATCACAATCGTAATTATCTGTATTTAAGCTTTTCTTGATCATTTAAAAAAATAATTATTCTGTTTTTTAGATTTTTATGACTGTATTTTAACAATTAATTTATGTTCATGGAATTCTAAAAATATTAATATTGAGTTAATGTAAATTTGGGCTTTTGCAATGTAAAATTAAATGTTTCATTGTGATTGATATGTAACTAGTCTTAGATTTACAGTGTTTACTCTATTCTAACAATAAATATATGTTAAAAGTAAAATATTTCTTGTAATATTACAGTAATAAAGTAATAAATAAAAATAATTACTGTTGTTTTTTTACAGTTTATTTATGTGAATTAACGGACAGTATTTTTCCGTTTTTTAACAAACATTTTCTGGCGCCCCTGCTTTTTGACACTTTCTTTTTTTACAGTGTAGGCAAAACATGAGAAAATGGCTCAGTCTGACGGAAAATAGTAAAAACTACAGTTTTGAAGCCAAGGCTCTAGATTGAAAGCAGAATAATGGAATGCATGATTTTATGCCATAATTGCTGTGAGATAAAAAAAAATAAATAGCAGTTTTAATGGGTTTCAATGGGGCCATTTTTTGTCCTTAAGGGTCTGTATTTTGCCTACACAGTTTATTATTGACTTATTATAGGAGCTAAGGGTGAACTTCCAAAAAAAAAAATGCAGCCTTGCAGAAATATATTCCATATCTATTAACACAGCCAAATTGATCGAAAAATAAAATGCAAAAATTTTTTCTAGTAATGCTAAACAAATTCATATTCTTTTTGCTGAATTGAATTATTTTTGCAGAAGCGTCTGGAGGCCTGAAGTCCTCATGCTGTGAGGGCTGCTTTAGTAAGTACACGGCAGTAAAATTGAATGGCAATAACTGTAATATAGCAATAACTGAGAGCTTTAGGGCTCTGGTACTGGGAGGTTTGGGGTTTGACTCCCATTGAAGTCGCAGCAAATGAAGACGACATGAAGCCTTTTTCTCTCCACTTAAAACTCCTCTCGGCTCTGTGGAAGTGGCTGTTGGCGTTGTGGTTATAAAACCAGATGAAACTTTTCTGATTTCTGTGGGAAAATGGAGCAGAGATTCTGTCTCATAACCGTCACCATCCATCCATCCATCCTGTCTGAGTGTCCTTCAGCTCCTGCCTGTTACCTCCCTGCAAGCCACTCCGGATTAAAACATCAAATGTCAAAGATATAAAACGTCTCCTCCCAAAAAAAAAAAAAAAAATCATAATATCGAAGCCGGTTTATGGTGTAATTTTTCTCAGAATCTGAAGTAGCTTCCTGTTTCACATCTGTATGTAGAGCAAATACCTTCGACCTCTCCTTCACTCTTTCCTGCTTTTAAATGAGAGTAAATTAGGTGTTATAATGTTGCGGCTGTTTTTAGTGGCTGCTGAGGACACACACACACATATTGCTGATATTCAGGCAGACAGTTTATTCAGTGTTCCAGCTCTTAATCAGTCATCAGGTTCAAGGGGAAGCAGGCGATATATGCAAACACACACAGCTAACTGGATAACAAGGTCACATTTGGAGATCGGGGTTTACTTTGGCCCGTGTTGCCGGTCTTTAATGGTTAAATCATTTATTGGTTCAGGTTTACGTTACTCTGTGTTAGCACATATTCGCCACACGTATAGAGGCCAGTGTGTATTGAGTACAGGTACATAAATGTGACCATGTTTTTTATAGTAAGATTTGATCATCTGTAGCTTACTGTACATGCCACTTGCCGTAAGTCGGTTAAAAACTTTTTTATGTGTCTAGTTGACGTACTTTGGAAATGAGAAGCCTGTAAAGGGGTCTTTAATATACGTTCAGTGGCCGCATACATAATATCAGTCTAACTTAGCATTAAAAATCCTCCTCACGCCATCACCAGGAAGAAATGTTGCCATCGTATGTTTCTGCAAACCAGGGATACATTGAATGCATGTATAAAATATGGACGTAGTCTCCGTGACGTCACCTATAGGTTTCTGAAGAGCAAAAATGAAGTGGGTGGCTCCGGCCGTCGCCATCTCGGCAGTAACGATTCCAGCTAATCTAAAAATGGGCAAAGAGGTGGAGCGTGGATGGAGCTGAGGCGGGCCGAATGAAGCCTGATTGCTGAAACCAACACATTCTCACTCCCAACTCATCAAATACCACCGCTTGGTCAGTGCCCCTCGGCATCGGAGACTAACGCACGGGGTGCTCCTCTAGTTTTACTTTTGGACGGACCAGGGAGGGCGTGTCAATATAGGCTCATTACATTTACGTCTTATTACGTTTCATATTGTATTTTTTGTAACGGTGTGTTTTAAAAGGTGCTATTTAAATAAAGCTTTACTTACTTACTTACATGCATAAAAGCCCTTTCAAAATAAACTTAGGTTTAGGCAGCACAACCACATAGTTAGGGTTAGGAAACGGTCATGGTTGACGTTTTTTCACTGACTAGTGACTCACGTGTCTCACGGGACTGGCGATATTTTTTGTCAGTTGCTACTCGAATGTGTGACAAAATGTAGCAATGTTAATTCTGTTATTAATACGTTCCGCTGTTACGTTACACTGTTACGTTACACTGTTGCGTTACGTTGCCGCGTCACGTTAACTTGTCACGTGACACGTGACACAAACCCTGATCTTTTTTCTAACTTTAACCAAGTAGTTTTGTTGCCTGAACCTAACCAAGTGTTTCACAATGTTAACGTGGTATTCAACGCATCCCGTGTTTTACAGAAACGTACAATGCCAATATTTCGTCATCGCATTGAAAAGTGACACACATTAGTTTTGCTTCATGTTTTTAGCTTCATGTTTTTGAAAGCAGGAAAAGATGACCAGATCCAGAGGCTTCTTCTGACGTTAAGGAACAGAGCAGTCTGGAGGAATTACTCTGCAGGGATAACAAGGAAAAACTGTCATCCAAATTGAGTTTGTCTGCGTGACTTCTAGTTTCTTTGGTGGGCTGTTTGAGGGGGAGAGAGAGAGAGAAAGGGTTCATACCCAAAGAGACAGTCATTATTTTTCACATCGTAGGGAATAAATGAGAGCTGTCAGGCTGACTAATGACCGGCTCTCTGCTGCGGTGGAATCAGGAGAAAGTCCGTCAGTCATCTTCTGATGGAGCCCGGCGCTGATGGATTGTAGGATCTGGCTCTGATTACACGCTGCACTGGCATCCACTCATCCCCCGACCCCTTTGTTATTTTGGAAACGGGTAATAAACACACATACAGTACAGCAGACGTGCATGCATTCACACACACATGTAGATACACACCCGCTCTGCAGTCTTCATCAGTTTTGACACTTTCCTCAGAGCTCCGAACACACAGCTCGTCTGCTTCCCAGAGACATCTCAGTTACACTTCTTTGTTTCATGGTTAATGACGGCTTTGAAGTAATGACATAAAGTATGCATGTATGTGTTCTCTACCTCCAGAAATGCTCACTGCTGCATTCAGTCTGCTTTTGTTGTGACTTTTATGTAGTGTTACTCGGCTATGATCACTCTCATCTTCCTCATGACAGGAAGCATCAGGATATGGGACATGTGGCTGTAATTATGAGGAACATTTACAAGCTCTGGTGTGAGATAGACACTATGAGTGGACTCGTTTGTTTACATCAGTTACACTGTAGTGGTCAAAAATACAAAATACGTATCTTATTATCTGCAGTATGCTGCTACTTTTTATGAGATATCGGCTGCCAAAAGATTTCTGGCTCCACATTAATACAATGGGAGAGAATATAATTTGTGCAACATTTTCATTATAAAAAAACTGCATATTTTCATATGGACTATTTCTAAGAGTTACTGGAAGACTGTTTCTGAAATGAGACCCTGACGCTTTTATTTCTTTGAATACTGCAAATGTTCAATCAGCCCATTCTCATTCCCGGGGCGTCAAATACCAACGCTTTGTAGCGGCCGTAGGCGTTCGATACCGCCGCACAAGGCACCCTATAGCACCGGTATGCGACGCATTGGGCTTTCATCAATGTAAACTCATCTGCTGCAACAGTAAACGCTCAGGGATAGTTTTACT
Organism: Sebastes fasciatus; assembly: GCF_043250625.1. Lineage (NCBI taxonomy): Eukaryota > Metazoa > Chordata > Actinopteri > Perciformes > Sebastidae > Sebastes > Sebastes fasciatus. The sequence continues at coordinate 30,393,842 of NC_133808.1, read as the reverse complement.
CTCAGTTTACAATCAGCTGTTCATTCTTGTCCCGTGTTCACAACATCAAGTCACATTTTCACTTTACAAATATTGTTGTTTTTTCCTAAATCTATAGTGGTTTTGTTGCCTGAACCTAAGCAAGTGTTTTTGTTTAATTCACAACCTTAAACTCGTGTTTACTGCGACCGAAAGTGACGCCGAAGAGTCTGACAAAGTGTTAGTATGTGACGAGTTGGGATGAGAACGTGTTGGTTCAACACACTGCAATTTATTTTATCTTCCTCTAACTTGACAAATAAAGCTTCTCAAATTAAAACTTACTGACTGTTGTCAGCAGCAAACGTTTATGTTGAGCAAAGAGAAATGAGACTCATAAATAAACATGATAAAGGTTAACAGGCTGCTCACATAAAACACAAATTCAAGTTACAAACACAGGTCAAGTGCGACTCGCCGCAATTGTTCTGCGGCCGAGAGGCGTGTTCATGTGTTTCAGGTGGGAAGGAATTATTTTTTATTTATTCATTTATTTTATATTTTGTATTTTTAATGTTATTATTTATTTTATTTAATTATCACTTCTTTATTTTTTTCTGTTGGTAAGACTGTTGTTAAGGCAATACACTCTTCTGTGAACTATTAATTTGTATTATATGACAGATGTTTATTACAAATGTATAATTATAATTCTTATACTCTGTATGATCTCCCATGTGGAGGAGTGTGTTCGGCAAGTTTCAACTGTTAAAAGCACAATAAGAACAGTGTTCACAATGGCCGTGTCGAACAATAAAATATTATAAATATAATACGCGTTTTCAGTCCAAAATGGCGGCAGCGGCTGTTGTCAAAAAAACACCGGAGTTTCGTCTCTTTGCTTCTATAGGTCTTGGGCACATCGCCGTGGGCCGCACTTCGGCGTTGCTCTGGTGTGAATTCAGTGTAACTAATACAATTAATAATGTCTCCATTCCTCCAGCTCTGTCTTACTGGAGATGATGTGAAAAGCACACAGCTGTAGAAAAAGTGAATTATCAAACTGTGTGTACAGAACATTGATTTAAAACTCAAAGAAATAAAACCAATCAATACTTATATGAATAATAATATTGATAATATTCATGCTGAAGCTGAGGAAGTGTCCTCTTGTTCTGTTGTAATTCAGCGTTTCACCCCGTCTGCCCCCCCGACTCCCGTCCTGTCAACACTACAACAGGCAGCGAGACAAGGTGCTGAAACAGACGGCCTCCCTGAGGGACCCACGGCCCCCGCTACACACACACACACACACACACACGCACACACACACACACACACACACACACACACACACACACACACACACACACACACACACACACACACACACGCACACACACACACACACACACACACACACATACAGTTCAACCCGATTGACATGACTCTGTATTATCAATTAATTAATGACTACCTTTATTTTAAATATTATTTTAGCTACATTTAACGACATATTTATTTATTTATCGAGTCATTTATTCATTTATTTTTTTTATTTTGGCATTTTCCGTCCTCCATAGTTTCTCTCCTGCACAGTCCCACAGATTAGTAATGAAATCCAGACTCTCCTCTGGGGAAACAAACATTTCTTTACACAAAATACTTTACTGGATGTTTATTATGTTTGCCGAGGCGTCACTGTGAGAGCAGCGGGCCGGTGAGGGAGCGGCGCTGCAGGCTGTGTGCGGTCGGCCCGGCGATTCAATCACTGACACCTTCTCCGCTCTGCACTTCATTATTTCTTTTATTCCTCTGGCCAAATCTATCCTTCCAGTGATCGACTCATTGTCTGGTTGATTGTCCATCCATCCATCCATCCGTCCATCCTGGCATTTGTTCTTTCGTCTGTCCGTCTGCACTTTTGTGCATCTGATTCATCCTTCATTCATTCGTCCGTCTTACTCAGCCAACACATTTTCTGTTTGTCAAGATGTCTGTCATTCTGCTAGCTGTCCATCCATCCATCCATCCATCCATCCATCTATCCGTCCATCCACTTGGGTGGTGGACGTCCTGTGGACTCCGAATGCCTGCAGTGTCAGAGGGGAGATCCTGTCTTTCAGCATCAGGATCCAGAGTCTAGAAAACACACACACACACACACATCTTTGGCCCCTCACTCAGCAGTCCCCCCAACCTTCCCATCATGCCTTGCCTGGCTGTATTATGACAGGTGGAGTAGACGTTCCTACCACCTAAACTCAGGAGGGCTGCTGCACACAGTTTGCATGTGTGTGAGAAAGTATTAAAATGTGTGTTTAGATGTTAGACTAATGTTGTGTGTATATATTTACATATTCTGTATGAATGTAAACAGTATACTGTGTATATATTCACGCGTACACTTACATGTATTTTAGATGGCGGTGGTGTTATGGCTGGTCTGATTGGAGGAGGTGAAGAGGAGAACGTGACTGAGAAGAAAGAGAGGAAGGAGATGAGGAGACTGAGGGAAAGACGAGGAGAAGAAGACTTATCCTACATAAGTCAACGTCTCCTCATGCAACGGTTCGTATGATATCTTACGAAAGTTATTCTATTATTCTTTGTGCATTTTTCCTACGAATGTCCGGCAACACCAGCGATCAGTGTGCCTGCACAAACCACTGCAGGGGTAAGACAACAAAACTACTTGGTTAGATTCAGGATAAGATCGGCGAAGTGGCAAAGAAGTGGCGTTACTTAAAGACTACTAAAATAAATACTTAACAGAATTTACGACCTCCTCCCAGACTTTGTCGCTCTTTATACTACGTCACTTGTCCTGGCCTACGATCACGTGGTGGATTATATATGAATTATAGTGCATTACTTTTCATAGACGAACGGTGTATGAGAACAGCCTGCTTTAGTAACAATACTACAGTGTAGAAATACTCTGTTACAAGTACTGTAGAAGTCTTGCATTCAAATATATATAGAAGTAAAAGTACAAAAGTATTAGCATCAAAAAAGTGCCAAAAGTAAAAGTACTGATCATGCAGAATAATATATATTATATTATTGGATTATAATTATTGATGCATTTATATGTTCATCACTTTAATGTTGCAGCTGGTAAATGTTGAGCTACTTTCAACTACTTTATTTACTTTATCTGCAGGTAGCTTGTGAATTTCCCCTCAGGATCAATAAAGTTTTATATCAGGAAGCATTGATCAGACTTTTTCAGTCCTGATACCGATACACAGGCTTTGGGTATCGGTTGATATTGAGTACCGACCAGTGATTAATCAATAAGCTGTATGCCTCACTGTGTGGAAGTGACTGGGTTCATTATAAGGCAACATCAGGCTGGACTTAAACATTGCTTTCTTAACTTTGTATAACAAAATTTTCCAAATAAATATATATATAAAAATAGATATAAATTGACTGAATTGTTATTTAGTATTTAAATAATAAATTGTACACCAGCAAAAATCTTTAAAAATTATAATTTAGGTGTAAATCGTTGCAGCAACAAATCGGTCAAAACTTAAACAGGAACTACAATTCCGGTATATAATGTTTATAGTATATAAACATAGAATTGAATTAAATAGATCGACCCCATTGTCACCGGTATCCGATCCGGTATCGGTATCGATGCATCTCTGGTTTTATCTTAATCTATAATATTACATCATCATTTCTTTGTTGATTATATTTTGCATTAAATAGTTTGCAAAGTAACTAACTTTAAATAAATGTAGTGGGGTATTATAATATAGTATGAAGTATAAAGTAGCAGAAAATGGAAATACTCAAGTAAAGTACAAGTACCGCAAAATTGTACTTGAGTACAGAGCTTGAGTAAATGTACTTAGTTATACTTAGGACAAGATAAAGGTAGAAGTCGATGATGAAGAAGGAGGTGAGAAAAGGATTTAATATGTGGAGGTTTGGGTGGAGGAGGAGGAGGAGGAGGAGGAAGAGGAGGAGGAGGAGGTGGAGGTGGTGCAGATAGCCTGATGAGGATGAAAAATGAATCACCGTGATGGTGAAAGGAGAGCGGAGTTGTGATGAAAGCACAACGTCTTCACTCATCACCTGGACGGCCTCTCGCTGCTCTCTGGAGATCACACCGCTGAGTTTCTGTTTCTCTTCTTCTGCTGCTGCTTCAAACTGACTGATGGACAGTTTTTAACACTTTCATTCCCAGAGAAACAAAGAATCTCACCACATTTCACTTCCTGAGTAAACATGTAAGCCAATCAAGTGTACAACTGTCACATCATGCTGCAGAAGTTGGCATTCATTTTCCCCTTTGTCACTAACTTAAATGCTGCAGTTAAACCTTGTTGGTCTGATTTCAGGTTTTTCTACACACTGCAGTGTATATGCTCAGTCCATCCAGTGGTTTCACACTACTCCACTGACCAACAGGTGGTGGTGGTGGTGGTGGTGGTGCGGAGGTAATACGTCAGGAAACACAGTAACAAAAGCAGAGAAGAAGAAGACTGCTAGCAGGTAAACAATGCAGGATGAAAATACTTTAAAAATGACTTCATGTTTTATAAGGGAGGAAATGCATTCAACACATTTGTTAGAGCTCAAGTATGCACACAATGCGGTGAGCAACACTGAATGTAAACTGAACTTTTATTTGTTTACAAGGAAACTCCACAGGGAAACTTTAATGGTACATTCTTTGTCCTGTTTTAGATTCATGTTAACACAACACTTTTGCACTCTTTTTTGGCTCCTAAATTGTGTGAGTTTGTTACTCCATTTCAACTGATTCAAGTAGTCTCCATCCTCCTCCCCACCCAGCCCAGTCGCTAGGGAACAATGTTGGCATTGTACGTTTTTGCAAATCACAGATACACTGAATGTTGACGTTTTTGCATTCGGTCAGAGCAAGTGATGTAGTATATCGCACGACTGCTGGGTGGTATAATAACTAGTATAACAAGTGAGAAAGTCCACTAAGGGTGGATGGGTCAAACAAACACAGGACCTTCACCCAGTAGGCCGCTGTTCATGTCCCGTGTGAAACCAGAAGTAATCATTGTCTTCACACTTATTACGTAAAAAAGTCTGCTGCGGTTGTTATTTATTTACGCTAGTTACATTGTTATGGTTGTTACGTTGTTACGTTGTTACTAGGGCTGCTAATCAATTAAAATGTTTATTTGTGATTAATTGTAAATTATCTGTTCAAAATGTACCTTAAAGGGAGATTTGTCAAGTATTTAACACTCTTATCAACATGGGAGTGGACAAATATGCTGCTTTATGCAAATGTATGTACATATTTATTACTGGAAATCAATTAACAACACAAAACAATGACAGATATTGATCCAGAAACCCTCACAGGTACTGCATTTAGCATAAAACAATATGCTCAAATCATAACATGGCAAACTGCAGCCCAACAGGCAACAACAGCTGTCAGTGTGTCAGTGTGCTGACTTGACTATGACTTGCCCCAAAACTTCATGTGATTATCATAGAGTGGGCATATTTGTAAAGGGGAGACTCGTGGGTACCCATAGAACCCATTTACATTCACACATCTGGAGGTCAGAGGTCAAGGGACTCCTTTGAAAATGGCCATGACAGTTTTTCCTTGCCAAAATATAGCGTAAGTTTAGAGCGTTATTTAACCTCCTTCACGACACGTAGGTATGACATGGTTGGTACCGATGGATTCATCAGGTTTTCTAGTTTCATATGATACCAGTATCTTCACTCTGGCTTTAGAAATGAGCCGCTACAACCTAAAAATGACAAGTTGGGTTAAAGAAATTAATGGCGTTAAAACAAATTTGCGTTAACGCGTTATTAGCCCTAGATGTTACGGTTGTTACGTTATTGTTTTAACACAAACCATGATTTTTTTTTTTTAATCTTAACCAAGACCTAAGCAATCGTTTTCACAATGTTAACCACGTGGCATTGTGTGTTTCTGCAAGTGTGATACAAGGCTAATATGAAACATATTTTTGTTTCAGAAAATGTCGACATCCAGCGTATCCCGCGGTTTGCAGAAACGTACAACGCCAACATTTTCTCTGGCGACACAATAAATGAATAAAAAGCAAGGAAAGGCATTTCTGAAGACAAGAGGAGGAGGCAGGAGGACCAACCTCTACTGGGTGGCCAGGAAACAGGAGCTGACGGCTCACACACACACACACACACACACACACACACACACACACACACACACACACACACACCAGTATGCATACTAACCCATCTCCCACCAGTCGGCCTGCGCTCCACCGACCAGCTCTCCCATCACCCAGGCGTGAGAGAACGTACCGTCTCAGGTCTCGACCATGTGAAACACCAAAGAGCTCGGCCTCAGCGCCTCGGGAAATAATAATGAATATGGAATGATAGTCTGTATTTTGTTGCTGCAAATGCAACCAGATGCAAAAGGTGGAGGGGGAAAAAAAATCAGGAGCAGATGTCTGAGAAACGAGAGCGTCCAGCGTGCCCTGCAAACATATTGTAACCCTACCCAGCGTGCAGCGTAATCACTTATAGTATGTATATCGCCACTCTGTAATGAGGTATGGAATAGTTGTGCAGCTGCATGACTCCCTGGGAAAGTTGGGTTGGCCTAGACACAACACCACCCAATTAACATAGAGACCTCAGACAATGAGGAAACCGCACATGTCTGACACATTTCTATAGCCTACTGTACATGTGGGGGTGGGAGCGCGTGTAATTGCACATCTTCCTCTTCCATAGGCTGCACACGGCTCAGACGTGCATACAGAGCAGCTGCTGGACACTTCAGCAGACGGAGTAGACGTTCATGAGTTAGTTTTCAAATGGAAGAAGAGTTTTCTGGAAAGATATTATACATGAATTTAAGCAAGATTCTTATTTTTGCCCTTTTAGTGTTATTTTAATTCCATTTAGCATAATTTTATTGGTGCTAAGGGTTGATGACTGGTGTTTCTGGGCCATTTGGGTAAACCACTTGAAGGTGCTAAATTTTCTCATGCTATTAACGTTGATGCCATGTGGCTACAGTTCATGTTTTTACTAATGCTGTGTTAAAAACGTAGTCCTTTCAGTCCTGTTACTCATATGAACCATCTGCCATTTAAAAAAACCTTGTTAAAAATAAATAAAAATGCCTGGATATTCCCATTACAAATTTTGAATAAATAAACATGTGTGTTATTAGATACAGAGCTGAAAAAAGACAATTAAGTTTATGCAAATGGAACCGATTCGGTGGAATTTCCATTACTGTTAAATCAATCAGTGATCCGGATTTTATCTGATCTTTATCCAAAGAAACTCTCACACATTGATACTAAAAATGAAATATTTAACTTTCTGCATGGCAGGTAATGTTTCTCTTAGAGGAAGAAAGTAGAAATAGGCCTAATACTCTATTTCCTTGTTCTCCTGGACCGTCCTGGTATGGAGACCCAACGTGTTCACCATTACATTAATAATTAAGATATTCTGAAATTAATAAATCTTTATGATGTGATTGCTCATTCAGACCAGATGATGGAAAAAAGGATATTTTGAAATTTAAAAAAAAGCTGGAGTTAAATAATAATAAAGAAATATATACCTGTTTGCAACATGAAGCAGCATAAATTAATATTTCATAATAATAATAAATAAACATAGAAATGTCCTGGTTATATTACATATGTTTCTTGCAGTGGTGGAGTACTTTGAAGTACTTTGATATTTTACTTAAATAAGAGTAGAAATACCACAGTTTAAAAATACTCCATTACAAAAAAAAAACGAAATTCAATATTTTACTTAATTAAAAGTAGAAGCAAAATGTATTGAAAGTATCAAAAGTAAAATTACTCATTATGCAGAAGGGCTTCTTTCAAAGCTATATTGGAATAGAATATTATATTATAAATTAAATTATAGAAAAAAGAAATGCAAAAATAGATAAGTAAAAAAAAAAAAATTAATCAATTAATAAATGTCAAAAATGTAGAAAATAAATGTGGAAAATAAAAATAATAAATAAAAGGGAAAATAAAACAGAACAGTAAATAAATAAGTAATAACATTAGGAATATTAGGAATAATATAAGGAATTAATACAAAGATGAATAAATAAAGAAGCAATTTAAAACAGAAATATAATTTACGTCAAATGTTTATCAATTAATTAATGACCATTTATTTGTAATATTATTTTTGCTACATTTAATGACATATTTATTTATTTATCGAATAATTTATTTATTAATTTATTTGTTATTGTTGAATCTTATTTTCCATCTTTTTTTCCAGTAAATAACAGCCGCACAAATTGTAATTTAATTTTATATACAACCATGAGCTTGAACTTGAACCAGCTGAAACGCGGTTCTCTTCCTGTTTGTCCTCTCACAGCCGCCGTAGTGTGACGTCACAGTCCAAGATGTCGCTGCCTGTGAGGAGCAACATGAAGCATCTCCTCAGGTTCATTCAGAGATCCTTCTGCTCTGCGTCCTGCCCGGGACACAAGGTAGAGAGATCCTGCCCGGGACACAAGGTAGAGAGATTCACAACATGATAAACATGTAGTTAATGTGATGTAATGCGATACAGGACTATTAAAAGGTAATAGAGTGCAGAAGGAACTGTTGAGGCTGAATGTAGTGCAGGGAGAGAATGAAGTAGTGATGATTAACACCTTTAGTTACTGTTTATATTATCACTTACTTCTCTTTCTAAATCACATCAGTATGCTTTTCTACTGTGTGTGCTGCAGGAGTTATTATCTCCACTAGATTGACATGTAGGCTGCATCCAGCCTTCTTTCTTTCTTTCTATATACATAATGGTGTTAATAGTGCACACCATGCACAATTCCTGCTGTGATATTTAATATGTGTTTTAAAGAATTCACAATCTGTCAGATGCTTGGAGCCGGCTTCGTGTGGCCATTCCATGAACTGCTTCATTTCTCAGCACCGGAGGTTGCTGCTTGGTTGTAATCAGAGCGTCTCCATGCTTTGTTGACATAGCCGGGCCGGCCACGCGTACTTTTAGTGCATGTTCGTGCATGTGAACGTGCCCCACTGGCTAGCTCGCAGCTTCCGCTCTACACTGCTCTCATACAGCTGTTACAGCTGGTAACGCCGTGTTGCAGTTGTGTGTTTCTGCAAGTGTGATACGAGGCTGATATGAAACATATTTTTGGTTCAGAAAACGTCGACATCCAGCGTATCCCGCGGTTTGCAGGAACGTACAACGCCAACATTTTCTCTGGCGACACAATAAATGAATAAAAAGCAAGGAAAGGCATTTCTGAAGACAAGAGGAGGAGGCAGGAGGACCAACCTCTACTGGGTGGCCAGGAAACAGGAGCTGACGGCTCACACACACACCAGCATGCATACTAACCCATCTCCCACCAGTTGGCCTGCGCTCCACCAACCAGCTCTCCCATCACCCAGGCGTGAGAGAAAGTACCGTCACTAGATTGACATGTAGGCTGCATCCAGCCTTCTTTCTTTCTTTCTTTCTTTCTTTCTTTGTTTCTTTTCTATATAAATATTGGTGTTAATAGTGCACACCATGCACAATTCCTGCTGTGCTAATTAATATGTGTTTTTAAAGAATTCACAATCTGTCAGATGCTTGGAGCCGGCTTCATGTGGCCATTCCATGAACTGCAGTTTTTGGCACTTCCGCTTTGGCTTCATTTCTCAGCACCGGCCGCTTGGTTGTAATCAGAGCGTCTCCATGCTTTGTTGACATAGCCGGGCCGGCCACGCGTACTTTTAGTGCATGTTCGTGCATGTGAACGTGCCCCGCTGGCCAGCTCGCAGCTTCTGCTCTACACTGCTCTCATACAGCTGTTACAGCTGGTAACGCAGTGTTGCAGTTGTTTTCACTGTTAGCGCCGGCTCAGCTGTCACCATGTTGAGTCGTGTGGAGGCAATAGAAATGCTCCCAATCTCGAATTTAGCACCTTTAAACTAAACTAAAGCACAGTAGTTGTCTATAGCATTGATCATTGAAAACTGCATGTCACATATGAAAATCTGGCATTGATTCTTAGTCCTGTTTATTTATTTATTTTATCAGATTATTGCGGATATAAATCAGGATACTTTGTTCATTTTAGACGGTATTGTATTTAGGTAAAGTTCTTGAATGTCTGCTTGTGTTAAGACAAAATGAAACACTAATACATTGAGAAGTTTGTCATATTTTGCTATGTTAAGAAATGGTTTTATAGAATTGTTTTAATACTTTAGAAGTATTGTTTGGTATCATTACAGACTCTCGTATTGGCACCAGTATCGAACAATTTAAAATAATAACCATTCGTTTGCGCTTATGGTGTTTGCAGAAGAAGTTTTTCTAATAAGAGAGGTAAATCATGTTCTCTGGTGAGGGAAAGATCTGCTGTGACTTGTAGTTGCAGTCATTATTAGTGGTGCATTTCGTGATTAACGCTGCCTTCAAATGGGGTCGTGTTTACCGTGTTCACGAGAAGAGTCCATGTGAACACCCTCCTCCTTTTTTGTTGAAGCATTGCTCTTATAAAAACTTGGGAGATTGGAAATGTCAGTGTACAGACAGCCTCTCCTTTTCCTTCACCTGTACCCTGCTGGGGTTGGATGTGCATATTATTCACCTTTTTGCTGTTTATTCAGTGGAGTCGACCAGCAGCAGCAGCTGAGTGCAAGATTTCAGTCATCTTTTTCATTTCTCCTGGGCCGGGAGCCAAAGTGCAGCACTTCTTGTAGTGCAAAAAGTCTTATTTTTAGGGTCAGTCCATTGCTTTCAAGTGTAAGTGTCTCTTCAAACTGTTGCTGTTACATATGTAGAGAATGCAAGCTGAACTGTAGCAGGAAGTTTTGGTATTTAGAGCAGCTGCATTTAGTTGGAAGTGTTTTCAGAGAAACAGCAACAGGCAGCTTTGGTGTCAGAATCAAAGAGGGAAGGTTTTTTTTTTTCTTCCTAGAGTGCAGATGAAAGCAAACATGGTTACGCCCCGATCCCTGGGGGAAGGGCATTCTGGGAAATAGAGGAAATCATAAGCTGAAGTTGAACTAAGTTGAAGCAAAATATGGTTCTCCATAAAAAACAATTACAGCATGTCATCACGTGAATTAAATATGATACATTGATTCTTTTTGGCCTTTACAAAACCACAAAATTATTTGTTATCAAGGATTTTTTATGGCTTTATGTTTCCTGCATGAATTTAAATCACACCTTTTTGGATTATTCTGTTTTGGGGACATTCGCTTCTCACCATGTGACGCGTCACGTCATTAATCGTTCCTTCTCGACTGTAGCAGCTTTCATTTGTGACTTTTTTCCTCGTCTATCTCGAGTTTATTCGGTCTCCTTTCCTAGTCTGGCATGTGACATCATATCCTCAGTAGCACTCCTTGAGTGCACCTTTTTAAACACGCCTATAACTCAGCTGAGAGTTTCCTATCATTGCCCGGCTGCCTCGGAGAAGCAAATGGGGTGTTAAGGCAAACAACGAGTCCCCTGGCACGTGTAAGAATAACCAGTGTGTTTCGGTACAACAACGATGCTAATTATTGAGCCGTTTCTTGCATTACGGTGCAGTTAAAAACCTCAACCATCTGCCCAAAGCCCTGTTGCTGGTTGATGTACGAGCTGTAACACAGTATACGCGTTCACCGCCGTCCCGTCTGTATTTTGTTAGGGTAAAGTCTCCGGAGAGGCCGGAGAGGTGTGCGACGAGAGGGGAGGAAGGGGGGTGGAAGAAGTACTCGAAAAGCATCACAGCAGTGCTTCATTACCAGCAATAACATCAGAAATGAAGTGTTGGTTTTCATTTGTTTTAATTTTCTCCAAATGTGAGTGCAAAACACCAGAGCGCTCACAATGCCCTGAGGTGTGATGTGCGTCAAACAAGACGCTTTTTTGGAGGTTTTTCTTCACTGGAAAATGTTTAAAAAGTCACCGAATCTCAACGGACCGACACAAAGATGAAGTGCGACCTTTGTCACATGCTTTGAGTTTTGGGAGAAATGTTTGTGAAATGGCTTTTTAAAATCTCTTCACTTGTGGTTAAAATTGGTTAAATTCTGTTAATAACAAATATCAGTGAGATGAGTCGTTCAGTATTTCAGTGTGTTCTTGGTGACTCAACTTTGTTTATAAAGTGGATTATTCCAGTTGTTTTTCAGAGAGAGAGACCAAGGCAGGAAAGTTCAAATGAAAGACACCATTGAGTTGCATTTTGGGAAATGTAGGAATCATTTTTTGTTTTACTTTTCTCTTTTGAGTTCCCAAGCTTTATTGTAAAACAAATACTAAATTGCTGGATTTCATATTTAAGTTTATAAAGTGCCAAACATAATCCCCATCGCAAGCGACCTGAGTCAGTTACAACCCGCGGCTGAAAAACATATTCCTTTACATGAACCACAACTGAATGTCTGCAAATCAAGGGGGAAGTGGCATGTCTTAAATTATATTTTCTAAATGCAGTTAACTATAATCAGGGTCTGCAGTGGTTTTGAATGTCTGTCGTCTTAAATTAACTTCCTACAAATGCATTGATGTCTGTTCGTCTGTTATAGATATAGATATGTCAGTCTAGTTATGTTTCTCTCCTGAAATTTGTCCTCAGAAAACCTCTCAAAAAGTCTGGCATCAGAAGGCAAAAACAAAATCATTGAAAAACAAGCAACAAGTATTTGGCATCTTGATCAAATATTTGATTAATTAACTACTAATTTTAGAGATTAAAGTCGTAAATTGAGGAGAAAATCACTTAGATATTCTCTGACATTAAAGTGGCAAATTTACAAGAAAAAACACAAACTTGCAAGATTATGAAGTCATAATTTTTTGAGAAAATAAACTAAATTTACAACTTTATAATCTTGCAAATTTGTTAGTTTTTTTTCTCGTAAATTTGCCACTTAAATGTCAGAATATCTGAGATTTTTTTGTAAATTTATGACTTTATAATCTTTCAAATTTGCATGTTTTTCTCTTGTAAATTTGCCATATTAATCTCAGACAATAGCCAAATTTCTTTCTCGTAAATTTGCGACTTCATAATCTTGCAAATTTGTAAGTTTTTTTCTCATAAATTTGCAACTTTAATCTTTGAGAATAGTTGTTTTCTTGGAAATTTTACGAATTTATAATCTCGCAAATGTATGAGTTTTTTTTCACATAAATTTGCCACTTTAATCTTAGAGAATATCCACGTTTTATGCTTACGACTTTTATCTCAGAAATTTGCAAGTTTTTTCTCGGAATATTACCCCTTCCCCTGCTCTGTAATTATTTATTTGTTTTACCTACAATGGCATTAATACGCCGTCGTTAATGTCTTAATATTTGAGGCGTTGCATATATTAATTCAACCTGAGTTTAGCTGTTGTGTTGAAAGGTGTGTACTCTCTACAACCCTCCCATCTCACGCTAACCTCCAGCTTCGTGTCAGCCCGTCCCGCCGTCCCTCGCCTGTGGTCCCGTTATTGACTGATATCAGTCATGTCAGCCCCCGGGCTCCAGGAAAGAGGAAGTGACTTCTAATTTGCCTCTCTGTTCTCCTCGGCTCCAAATTCACTTACTCGGGTGTCAGCTAAAACCATTAGAGTTGCTCCCGCACCACATGGGAGAGACCGGCGAGAGCGAGGAAACATGGCCTCCCCTTTGAGGATGTTCATTAACTGCCCTATTTATTTTCAACTGTCAGAAAAGCCCGCTAATTCTCAGCAGTCCCCTTTGTGTAATTAGGTCTGTCGTAGTCATTCTCCAGCCTCGCTCAGACGCTCTGCACATTTCTTAAAACTATCCCATATGTCAACATCCTTTTTTTCAGACATTCATATCTAGCTAAGTGGAACTACAGAATCAGTCTGTAGCTGTGCGGCCACAGCGGTGACTGGGGAGTCTCTCTAGTTTTCCTGTGTTGTAGTCGCTGCCTCATCCAGCGCCTTTTCACAGAGCGTCCGACACTTTTAATTAAAACGTACCACGTATCTGGTGTCGTGCCTTTTGAGCTGCACTCGAGTCAACAGAAGGAAATGACTGGACTCTTCAGAGAGGAGCTGCTGGTGGAGGTTCGCCACGAGTGTTACCATAATTACATATTGATAAATTTATGAAGTGTGTGCCGTTTTATTTTTTGCTGTGTTGTGACTTTTATGTGTTTTCTGGGTATTATTAACCCTCCTGTCCGTCATTTGTTTCCTGCAAGCGAAATAAAAATCACACAAGTCCATTGTCAGCACAGAAGGAGGAGGAAGTGGTTTAATGAAACTATTTGAAACTATTTGGAAGGAAACAAGTAGCTCTGGCATGAACGTGTTTATCTAACGGTGAAAAAATATACGAATTAAGGTCGGCTTCTCCAGCTGCACACAGCTGCTTTACGTGTGATCACGGGGATATTATGGTTTTAACAGGGTCTGAACTTACAGTACAGTTTAGAGCTGACCACTCTCAGTCCATTAGTCGACTAATCGGTCGTTTTGGTCTTAGTCATCTAAGATTTCTTTAGTCGATCAGTCATTTTTTATGCTTTTTCTCATGCTTCTGCAGCAGCCTAGTCGGCTACTTTGCATACGCCGATTTTAATAAATCAGTTTTTTGTCGGTCCGAATTTAATAATTCGTAAGAGAATATCCTGAAGTGTGATTTGGTGGATTACATCTTTGGAAAATGTTTTATTTCTTTGCAGTGGGCGATGTGCTGTTCTGTGGCTTACAGTATGACTGGCCAGGATTAATGCTGTTGCGCGTTGTTAATTCTCTTCTTACAAACCATTCATTGTTGTGCATATTCCCAGAGTAAAGAGGATCCTAAAGTGTGTGATTTCATGTCATGAATGGATGGTTAGGTGGCTGGATTATTTGGAAGAGAGAGCACCAAATCGGTACAGTAAGCAAGTTAAAGTAAGAGTGAATGATTTATTTTCCTCCCTGTCTGCCTGTCTTGTATCTGAGACAAAGAGCTGATAGTGTTGTGTTATATGTTAGATTCTACCTTGACTTCATGTTTGGAGCCTTCATGCAGAACGGTGATGTACGTCTCTGCGTGACTGGTGGAGGCTGAAGAAGACAGGGTTGTTTAGTGAGACCACTTTGTTGGCAGGGCCGGGGTCCCAGCGTACAGGGCTCGGACAGTTTTTGTCATTTCTGCGTTGGCTTCATTTCTCAGCACTGGATGTTGCCGTTTGGCACAGACAGGTGAAAACCCGCCGCACGGAATCAAAGAACACTTTCTTGGCCAGAAAGTTGTACTCGAACACGCCGCAAAGACAACAGCCGACGACCAGTTAGCACGTACGCTCTGCGCCTGCGTCAGCTGAAATAACTCTCCCTACCAGTAGGCGGCGGTAGTCTGTATTCATCATTCAAAAAGGGAAATCAAAACGGCGTTGGCCGACCATTTTCACACCACTCTCACTCACCACTTAGCTTCATTCCAGATGTTCATGTCGCTGTGAAAATATCCGTGTGTTGGAACGATCAGATAAGATGAAGATGAAACATGAGAAGAGCCTTCTGTGTTTTTCCTCTTGACTTTACTCGTTGGCTTGCTTTCCTCACTTCCGGTTCTCTTCTTGTGCACTGATTCGTTTAAGCTGAACAGCCAATCAGAGTGATTTATCTTTATCTTTTATTCGGATCTCCATTAGCTGTGGCTGAAGCCCAGCTATTCTTCCTGGAGTCCACCAGGAGTTTCCTGGAGTTTCTCTCACCGACGAACTCCGCCGCCAATTCAACATGCTGAATCGGCTGAAAAATCTCTGACACAGACAGACTAGAGTGGACGGTGCAGGACACACCGCAAAAACTAGGCCGACTAACGCCAATGGACGACCGTCGGCTTGGTGTGTCTTTAGTCCTTGAGGTTCCCAGAGAACTAGCTTCTAAATCAGTTTAAGTAACATGTTTTATGGGCTTTATTGTAACATTGAGTAAAGTTTCCTTTGGGTTTAACGTCGTGCACATTCTTACCCTTACAGTTACATCAGCAGGTAATATGACGCCGTCGTTGATACAGTATCAGTTGTCAGTGTTTGTCACTTCCCATAAACCAGAGAGGTCATTAAAGCTTCCTGTCTTGAGTAGGCACTGCCCCTCTTGGCTATCTCCCCCCCGGCCGTATTGAAGTCTGGTTCCTTCAGAAGCTGCAGCCTGTTAGGGGCTGGAGGCTGGAGGCCGGGGCCGCCTCCCCTGCCTGGTTATTTTTGGAGCACCGTCGGGCCCTGTCTGCGGGGAGTGCTGTTTTTGAAGGGCCTCCAGTCCCATTAATCAGCCGAGGGACCCCACGGCGCGAGCGGGCCCCGAGCCCTGGCCCGCCACACTGCAGCGTTCTGTTCCTGTACCCCCGCTCTCCGCACAGTGTGAAACTCAGAGGAACCTCATCAATCTCACCTGTCCCACACGTCAACCGCAGATTTAATCAAACGCTCCTTTTGGGCCGTCCCCTCCGCTCCCCCCTCCAACACTGAGAGGGAAAAAAGAAAAAGTCTGGACTCGGCTATAGTCACACTTTTATTCTTATTTATTTTTTCACCACATTAACTCCTCCATCACTTTCTTTTTTTATTTCTCCTGCTTTAGTTTCTCCGACTTTTTAGTTTGGTTGCCTCTCTGTGTTTTATATACGTTCATGTTGTATGTGCATGTTTTCTTTGTGGTCATATGCACTTTGTTTCAAGCTGTGGTGTGCACCCACATTGGCTAAACGCACACCAACACACATGCTTTTAGGGATAAAGGGGGGGTAATACACTAAACCCCATTTCCTATTTGATACCTCACTGAAGTGCCGCTCTGTTGGTCGCCAGCGTTAACAGGTCCCACCAGTGAGAGAAAGACAGAGATGAAGAAAGATAGCGAGGAGCGGGGCGGAGGTGTGTCATGGTGCATTTCAGCATGATGCCGGTGTTAATGGGGTACGTGGGGCGCCCGCGACCGAAGAAGAACACTGGATCCTGTGTGTCGGACGACCCGGCGGGAGAGCCGTGAAAACCCCTCCATCTGTCGACCCATCTCGGTGCAGCCGCGGCCCACAAAGAGCTGATGGTAATTCACAGCGGGGCCGAGCGGCGATGCCCTCCGGAGGTGTTTTTTTTTCGAGATGTGTTGAAATTGGCGCGGTAAAATGGTGGTGACCGTCGGGGCCTCGCTCGTCAGCCCCGTGGTGAGAGAGATGTCAGTGGGCCACTCCGGGACTCCCGGGCTCTGATATGATGTATGAGGCCTGAAAAGCAGCCCAGAACAGATCTGAGAAGAGAAATCCACTGTTCTGAGAGTCCAAGCTCGACCGAAGCTCTGGCTGTGATTAATAACCGTGAGCGGAGCGAGACTGTCGGCCTGGACACGCTGGAAGCTGCAACGGCTCAGTAATATTAATGGTGAATCTCAAGTTCAAGTTCTTTATTGTCATATACTAAAAACATTACAGCGAAGCAGTCGTCGGCGAGGAAATTCTTAGTTTTCAGGCTCCTTCCAAGGATGTGCATAAAAATATGTATAAAAGAATGACGTAAAATTTAATTATAGAATCTAAGATATTAAAATTGTACGACGGCGTGTTAGGGCCATTCAGGTAAAATAAATACGGAGCCGGGGGAAAACTCAGGATTTCCGAGATGAAAGAGGAAAATGTACAAGAAAAATACTCGGAAAAAGAGTGGAGTGCAAAACCACGGTAACGTCAGTCACCGTCTGAATTTCGTTGCTCCTAAAGTATTATTATTATGGTAAGGATGGTCTCTGAGCGAGGTGAAGGTCCTGAAAGATACATATACACATTATCTTTCATGTTTGTGTTCTTTTTAGGACTGTCAATCAATTAAAATATTTAATCACAATTAACTGCCATAGTTAATTGTGATTAATCACAAATTGATCACACATTTTATTATCTGTTCAAAATGTACCTTAAAGGGAGATTTGTCAAGTATTTAATCCTCTTATCAACATGGGAGTGGACAAATATGCTGCTTTATGCAAATGTATGTATATATTTATTATTGTAAATCAGTTAACAACACAAAACAATGACAGATATTGTCCAGAAACCCTCACAGGTACTGCATTTAACATAAAACAATATGATCAAACATATTGACCTGATGATGGATAAAGATGAAAAACTAGTTTACTAAAGTTAGTACCTAATGTCATGGCAATCCATCCGACAGTAATCGAGACCTTTCACTCAAATCCACAAATGTCAACCTTCCTGTGGCACTAAAGGAAATTAGGATTCATCATCTGGGAAACATGAATGTTTAGTGGTAATCCATACAATAATAGAGGACCAACCAGCTGACAGGATAAACATTATCATCCCCAGAGCTAGGCGGATAACGTGGTACAAAAAAAGGTCAAGTTTTCTGACCTTAAGAAACATTTTTGAGGCACAAATTAAAGCAACAGCAGGCAGGAATCTGTCCTCAACTAACAGGAACACCAAGCTCAATGCAAACAACATACGATACCTTTTAATTGGACAAAATTACAGTAAAATAAAAGAGTAAATCCCCGGTGATCCCTGTTGTCTTCGTCACCTCACTCTGTGTTGATGACGCGCAGCAGACTCCAGAAACGCTGGTCGTTCTCTCCTCGTATTTAACTCTTGACAGACCCGACGCCGTTGTATTACATCGTCGCCATGGTGACGAAAGCTTTCCTCATCCACGTCTGCCATATGCTGTACGCATTACGCACCATGTGTGTGTGACATTAACGCCAACAGCTAGAAGGTTACATACACTAAAAAAAAGGCCATGTTTTCACACTAGCGGCGCCTTTCCGGGAATATGTGTTCATTTGTCTGTGTGTGGTAATCTCCGTAGGGACGCAGGTCGTATGCAAACACAGACGTATGTCCGCACGTGTCGTGGTCTTTTGCCTACATCAACATCAGCTAAGCGGTGAAGGTGTCTGTCCGTATGAATTTGACAGCTCACATTAAGGATCAACACCGGTGGAAAGAAAAGAGTCCATCAGACGAGCAGCAACACGACCAGATCCTTCACACGAGCTGCATTATTAAATGGAAAACTCCATTCACTTCATTTAAGAGCTAATAGATGGTCTTCTTCTTTTGGAGTCAACGCTGGCGTTCCCACAAGTCCAGAGAAAACCTAGTTCCATGGAAACAACAGTTCCCTTTTCTCCCCAAAGTCTTCCAGAGTCCTGGAACCACTTCATTGAGGGAGCTGAATGACAAATGTTGGATTCATCATTTTAGTCAGCGCAACATCCTTACAGAATAATGTGTAACGATGACAAATGGTACTGGGACCAGATGCATAAAACACAGTTTGTTTCTTGAATCATATCAAGTCTTTTTGCCAGATTTATAAAGCCGTGCATTAAAATGATTTCAATTTTAAATTATACTAATCTTATGCTGAATTCACAGCATTCCATCAGGGCAAAAACGGACACCTTCTAGTTGAATAAAATATGTATGCGCCTTAAGTAGCATCATCTACATTGCTAGATGTGTAACTGTAAATCACACACACTCAGACAAACTCATAAACATCCTAAAAGACTAACATTGCATATTAGATTTGTCATATTTTTCTATTTCCTGTCAATAATAATGCATTAATGCAAACTCGTTTTAAAGTCACTAATTTCTTTAACGCAACCTGTGATTATTAGGTTGTAGCGGGCTCAGTTTTAAAGATACTAGTATCATATGAAACTAGAAAACCTAATGAAGCCATTGGTACCAACCATGTCATTCCAGCTTATCACTAAATTTTGGTGAGGAAAAACTGTAACAGCCATTTTCAAAGGGGTCCCTTGACCTCCGACCTCCGACCTCCAGATCAGTGAATGTAAATGGGTTCTATGGGTACCCACGAGTCTCCCCTTTACAGACATGCCCACTTTATGATAATCACATGCAGTTTGGGGCAAGTCATAGTCAAGTCAGCACACTGACACACTGACAGCTGTTGTTGTCTGTTGGGCTGCAGTTTGCCATGTTATGATTGGGGCATATTGTTTTATGCTAAATGCAGTACCTGTGAGGGTTTCTGGATCAATATCTGTCTTTGTTTTGTGTTGTTAATTGATCTCCAATAATAAATATATACATACATTTGCATAAAGCAGCGTATTTGTCCATTCCCATGTTGATAAGAGGATTAAATACTTGACAGATCTCCCTTTAAGGTTCATTTTGAACAGATAATGATTACTTTGCACTTAAACATGAATAATCGTGATTAAATATTTTATTCGATTGACAGCCCTAAATAAAATAAGAAAATAAAAGTACTATTGATTTCCAGTGTTCTTTTTGTATGCCAAATGTTAACCCCTTATTTAGCGATGGTTTCAGGTCTTTATGACAGTGTTTAAATCTGGTTATAAATGTTTCTCCAGCATAAGAAGTGAATCACTCTACAGGTATTTGAAGGCTGAAATGAATTCACTTGCGCAGGTTTAATATGATCCGTGGCCTAAGCATGCTAGATGATAATATTTTATTACTCTTGGCTTCACAGTGCCGTATTCATTACAAACATTAATCGCTTTACAACATTTGCTGTCATCGTGCAGTTGTTGATTTACTTCTATATGTAACCTACTTTCACTCAGAGGCGCATGTTTAGAGAGACTTTCCTCTGACCAACGGTAACACGGCGGTAACGCTATGCGTGATAGCGCGATTGCCCAGTGGCTAGTTAGCCGCGGCGTTGACTCTCATTTGACACTCGATTGGCTCAAATGACACCATTACCATGTCTGCATGGCTAATGGCTTCCCCCGGGGGCCGCAGCAGAGGGGGAACATGCGTTTGGCGTGTCAGCTCGAGGTGAGAACACACATGAGCCAGACTCGGGGCCCCGTCCGCACCCAAATCAATCCTGACACCTCTTAAGAGGCTCTCAGCATCAATGGCACTCCAGTGCAATTACCCCGTCGGTAATGACATAAGCACCCAGTTCCTTCCTGCCTCTCTCTTGCCGGGCAGCGACCAGCTCCCTCAGGCCAGTCGACGGAGGCTTTGTGGACCACGCTGGCCCCAGAACAGTTGTTATTCGATCCCTCTGGGCTGAGAGATGGGGAAGCTGTGGGCCACGCTGGCGAGAGAGCAGCTGTTATCTGATCTCCGAGGCTGCGCCGAGCCTGTCCCTCAGTCAGATTGAATGTGATGTAGCTCGGCTAGCTGTCAAGATAACCGACTCCTCAGCAGCAGACTGAAGAGGATATCCCCCGAAAGCTTCAGGTTTTAATGATTAGTTATGATAACCTTGAGGAGTGCAGCCGGGGAACATATACGATCGCCAGTCAGATCTGAGGTGATAACACAGAGATCCCATGGGTTCTGTGGGGGGAGCGTTTCAAACCGGGCTCCTCTCTGTCCAGCTGTTGCTGTTTACAACCCATCAGCACATCCCGCGTCAAGCTGAAACAAACTTAACCTCGTCACAATGGTGGGTCATTTTCTTTTGAAAGTGATTAAACGAGTATTACAATATCAACTTCAGTGAAGTCTCAACAACTGTTGGATGGATTGCCATGAAATCTGGTTCAGACATTCGTGTTCCCTTCAGGATGAAACCTATTACACACCTGACTTTTCATCTAGCGCCTTTATCAGATCAAATACCTGCAAAACTAAAGCTGTACTTTGTGTTTTGTGCTAATTAGTAATTCTTAGCAAGTGAACATGCTTAACATCAGCATTTTAGTATTGTCATTGTATGCATGTTAGTATGCTGATGTTAGCTCAAACACCGCTGTGCCTTTAGCCCCATAGAGCCGCTAGCACGGCCAAAGAACGTATATTTTGCTAAGAAGTGTAAGTCAATTTTGCGTGCAATAAGAATGCCGTTCTTGCTTTTGGCATGTCGTGTATACGTCATGTAGTCTGTGCGGACTGCAATGTAAACTTATCCACGTAAATATGGTACGCTCAGAGATAGTGACGGAGAATAAAAAGTGAGAAAGACCGCTTATGATGGGCGGGAGGGATGGAAGGGAGGTGGATGGGTCCAACAAACACAGGACTTTCAACCAGGAGACCGGTGTACAAGTCCCAAAGTGTTTTTGAGTTATTTAGAAGTTATGTTAGCGACGTTTGTGACATATTTTCCGTACGTTTCTGTATGTATTTTACTTAGTTTACGTACTTATTTCAAGCCAAATCGTGACGTTTTTCCTAAACCAAACTAGATGGTTTTGTTGTGGCGTAAAAATGACACGTGAAAAGGCTAAAATGCGTTCTCATGACACGCGGAATGTCCTTATAATGTTGTGCTATTTCTACGCCTGCACGTGAGATCAGGTTGGAATAGAATAATAAAACACATCAGACTCAGTGTGCAAGGTTTGTTTGCGTAGCTATTTTCATTGGAAGGTAAAAAGGCGTACAAAAAAACCGGACTTGGTGTGCAAAGACCTTTAGTCTTGTAAACAGTTGTAAAATGTTAATATCAAAATAGTATTTGGCATCTGATAAGCCTTAAACTCATGGACATATACAAAACTCGACTTCCTGGTTAATATTTCATCTTCTCTCCGGTACCTGAAGTGAAACACCTACAACAACATGCAGTGCATCTTAATACGTAGTCTCTATCATTGCTGACCTCTGCTAACCTGGACTTGTGTTATTTCAACCCTTGTGCACGTGGAGGTTCATGTTATCTCTTCCACATATTCCGCCTCCCCACCCCAACACGGACATGATCCCTCACCACCTCCTCACCTGTGAGTCGAAGCACCCGGCCAAGCCACAGCGCCGCACCTCTACCGGGAACCGAATCCCCGGCCTCCACGGCGGGCAGGCAAAACGTGCGTCACCCCGACCCCAAACACTTTGTCTTTCTAACTGCCCAACATAAACACCCAGACCCGGCCTGCGTCTCTGTGTGTTTCTGCTCCATCAAAGCTCTAATCTACTGTGGTGAAGAAGCCCTAGATTTTGGATGCCGTCGCGGTTTCACGTCTCATGACAGGTGCCGCTCTGCTTGCCCTCTAATTGTATCATGTGGTGCTCGGTGCCACAAGCGGCGGTTACGACTCTCATCCAGCGGGGCCATTTGAAAGCCAAGGTTCAGTGGTAGCGGGCCGCTGCCAGGAGAAACGAGGCGGTCTGGCCCGACCCGGCTGTGCATAAAGAGAAACACAATGTTTGCCCAGCGATACAAACACAACGAGTGAAGAGCCCGCTGCTGTTCCAGCTCCAGTAAAATAAGGTTCTGATGTTGGTGATACGGTGGGCTGCGTGTTGTGAGGTATTTCCGTGGTTCTGCTTCCCCCTCCTTCTCCTCCTCCAGTGTCCTTCCCCGTTGTGGTAACAGAGGCCTTGAAGTCGGCTTGGACGGATGTTAATTATTATTGTTGGCCGGTGAGGTGATGCATTCTTTGTGCTGATGTGTTTGGGAGAGAACAGAGGTGCTAGCCATGGAGTTAGCATCTCGGTAACACAAGCATGACCGCTGCTGGCCTCCAACCTGCCAATAGTTTAACACTGACACTTCAGTCTCTGCAGGCCTTCTCACCTTTTCACCTTCACCCTCTCTCTCTCTACAAACACTAGTTTCTCTTCTCTTCTTCTTCTTAGTTTAGAATTTAAAATCAACAAATCATTACTGCATTCATTTTGAGACATTGATATCATGGAAACCATTACTTGTGTACAGTCACACTAGCACTAATAACAGGCATGTGAGGCTGTGAAACATCTTGAATCATCTTGTTTATTACGGCAAATCAGAAAGCATCTTTAAAGAATAACTGGTATTTTCCAACCTGGACCTTATTATCCCATGTTTGTGTTTCTAAGTGACTAATGGGGACTATAATTATTGAAATTGGTCCAGTGTTGAGGGAGAACGCCTCTAAACAAGCTGTAATGTAATCGCTCGGAGCAACTCCTCACCGTCAATATACGTCCACTAAAAGTTCTTGTTTTTCCCACTGCAGGCTCAGATTGTTATTAGAAGTGTCTGACAACATTATTTAAAGGACCCTACAGAGGCTCCTCTCCTACACTGACGGTGATGATGACATTACAACTCATTTAGCGGCCGCAGTCTCCCTTAATACTGGACCAATTTCATAAATTGTTGTCCCCGTTAGTCACTTAGACACAAAAACCTGGGAAGATATGGTCCAGGTTGAAAAATACCAAAGTTCTCCTTTAACCTACGAAGTGCAGATGAAGCAACCCTGATCATATTCTCCTTTTTGTTCTCCAGGAGCCTCCAGGAGGTGGACGCGTATTCTCGGGGATCCAGCCGACCGGCGTGCCCCACCTGGGCAACTACCTGGGCGCCCTGGAGAACTGGGTGGCTCTGCAAAACCAGTATCCTTCAGTGCTCTACAGCATCGTGGACCTGCACTCCATCACACAGCCTCAGGACCCGGCGCAGCTCCGGAGCAACATCCTGGACATGGCAGCCAGCCTGCTGGCCTGCGGCATCGACCCGGAGAGGGCGATCCTCTTCCAGCAGTCTCAGGTGGGCAGGAGATGGATGGATGGATGGATGGATGGATGGATGGATGGATGGATGGATGGATGGATGGTGTGTTTCATTACAAGCTTGTGCACATATTAAGCTCACGTCTGCACATTTATTTCACACGTTTGCTGTGCAAAACATCAACATGATCTAGAGCTGCAACGATTAATCAATTTGTTGTCAACTATTAAATTAATTGCCAACTATTCTGATAATTGATTAATCGGTTTGAGTAATTTTTTAAGAAAAAAAAGTCTGAATTCTCTGATTCCAGCTTCTTAAATGTGAATATTTTCTGGTTTCTTTACTCCTCTATGACAGTAAACTGAATATCTTTGAGTTGTGGACAAAACGAGACATTTGAGGACGTCATCTCGGGCTTTGGGAAACACTGATCAACATTTTTTAACAATTTTCTGACATTTTATAGACCAAACAACTAATCCATTAATAGAGAAAATAATCAACAGATTAATCGACAGTAAAAATAATTGTTAGTTGCAGCCTTAACATGATCAATGCTGCAGAGGACTTGCGTTTTGGTTATGAATATATGTTTATGTGCTTTTAAAAGGCAGCTTTTAGTCTCTTCTGTTTATTTTACTGCTGTAATGTTTACCTGCTGACTCGCTGGCCGGTCGGCCGGCCCACAAAACGCTTATTTGATCGCTCCTGATTCTTATCTCCGGCTTCGCTGTGCGCTCTGCAAATTCACTATGAAAAAACACAAGTAGCTATAAAGCAGCATTAAGATAACGATCGCAGTGAGGATTGGGAGAGAAATCACAACAGCTGTTTGTTTCTGTCTTTTCTTTTCTTACTCGCAAGATTGAAGTGAAGTGTTTGAGAGAAAGAGTGTGAGAGTTCAGCCCATCTGTGTTTCTCTGCCCCCCCCCGCCCCTCCTCTACACACACACAGTCCTATTTTTATTCTCGTTTAGCTTCATGCCACATAACTTGGCAGCGAGGCGACCCTCCCGTTGAACACGCCTGCTCCACATGTAAAAATACGACGACTGCCCAAAGAAAATACTCGACTTCATTGAAGAAAAAAAGAGAACAGATCTTGAGACGAGTTGAAGTCAGCGGTATCAGAAAAGGAAGTGAATGAATCAGCACAGTGGTTCCCAAACTATTTTCTTTGAAGCTCTTAAAAAAACTACAAATCCTCCAACAAAATCATGCCTCCCTTTGTGTGCAGCGAGCGGGAGAGCAAACAGTATTTTGACCGCAGTGAAAATGTTGTTTTTTAAAGGCTGAACGCCAACAAATATGAACTGAAGCAGACTATTTCAAGTTATTGGAAATGTTTGGATCACACGAGTTGGAAACAATCCTACGCAGCCACCACTGGAATCTAATAGTATAATACTAATATCCTGATCTTCATCTGCAACTGTGCACAAAACATCATTTTAAACATAATGTGGCCAACCAAGAATCAAAAATATCTTCGTGATTGAAATTTGTTTTAACGCCACTAATTTTCTTTAATGCAACTTAAGATTTTTAGGTTGTAGCTGCTCAGTTTTAAAGCTAGAGTGAAGATACTGGTATCATATGAAACTAGAAACCTAAAGAATCCATTGGTACCAACTACGTCATACTAGCTTGTCAGGAAGAACTTGAAATAACGCTCCAAACTTACGCTGAATTTTGGCGAGGAAAAACTGTCATGGCCATTTCCAAAGGGGTCCCTTGACCTCTGACCTCCAGATCAGTGAATGTAAATGGGTTCTATGGGTACCCACGAGTCTCCCCTTTACAGACATGCCCACTTTATGATAATCACAATTCAGTTTGGGGGCAAGTCATAGTCAAGTCAGCACACTGACACACTGACAGCTGTTGTTGCCTGTTGGGCTGCAGTTTGACATGTTATGACCTGAGCATATTGTTTTATGCTAAATCTAGTACCTGTGAGGGTTTCTGGATCAATATCTCTCATTGTTTTGTGTTAATTGATTTACAATAATAAATATATACATACATTTGCATAAAGCAGCATATTTGCCCACTCCCATGTTGATAAGAGTATTAAATACTTGACAGATCTCCCTTTACGGTACATTTTGAATAGATAAAAAATTTGCGATTAACTATGGACAATTATGCGATTAATCACAATTAAATATTTTAATCGATTGACAGCGCAACTAATTTTGACAACCTCAGTGCAGACAAATCCTTACGCACCCTCTGTTGTCTTTGAAGCCCCCTAAGAGGAGCCCGGACCCCAGGTTGGGAACCCCTGAATCAGCAGACCCATGCATCCTCTGGGTTTTATAGAAGGAGAGATTTACTGTGCTGGACCAACTGTTCTCTAGAATCCCATCTTTACAGGAGTTGTTGCCGTCGCTGCATGATAACATCACTATCAGTGTATGATCCGTAACGTTATCATATCTCAGTGCATTCTAACCACGCAGCATGAATGGAGGCCTTGTTCTACCCGAGCTTTTAAATATCACAGTTTTATTGCACTTCAAACCATCTCCATCCCTCTCTGCGCCGTCATCAACATCTGTCCCATCTCTTGTCTGTCTGCAGTGTGAAACTAACACCACCAGCGCCCCACATGTTGGCCTGAAATCCTCCTTTATGTCCCTGCTGTCTGGTGTTGACGTCACGCTGACCAGAATGCTTTTCAAGCAACAAGAGAAAGACAGGATGGCGATACAGCCGGCGTCCATAAACTTGAATTTGTAGGATATTTCCTGCATCCACACACATTCAGGACAGCCTCCATGAAAGCTGATATGTTGGAGTCAATGTACCACTGCCAGATGCTACACTACGTCAACATTCACCCCTTCATTGCTTCACAACAACATGATATTATTAATCATTTATTTGACCACACATCTCTCATGTGTAGTGTAAACTTGTCTAACAGTAAACACAGGTGTGACCAGGTGCACCTGTCTGTGTAGGTAGAGGACAGATGGGGAGAGGCAGTACTCTTCTCTGCCACTTGGAGGCATTATGGAGTCACCCTCCACCTGTCCCATATCAGACCTCTCTCATCCATTCACCTGTGTTCGTTTAATCTGGCTGCTTAATTGATTTCTTCTATTTATCTCTTGAATGCTTCTCTGAGGCTGCCAGTGTTTATTTAATTTTTTTAACTGGAATAAAGAACACACAGACACACATAGAATACATGTGTATGTATGTAGATATGCTGATTATAACAGATCATTTTTCCCTGACGGTGACATTTATTGTGTCCTCACCTCACCTGACCTCACCTCCCTCCTCTCGACCCTGCAGGTGTCCGAGCACGCTGAGCTCTCCTGGATCCTCGGCTGTCTGACCAGCATGCCCCGCCTCCGACACCTGCCGCAGTGGAAGGTGAGACTCTGATAATTATTGTATAATAGTTATTAATAGATAATTTCCTGCAGCTGTAGACACTCACACATGCACACAACTCAAATAATGATTAAGTTACATTTTTTTTTTCAATTATTATGATATTAGTGAGAAATATCTATATTTTATAATCATGTGTGATGAGTTATTAAAGTTCACACTGACTTAATTTGTGACTGTATTTAAATGTGATTAAAATATTATTGAACTGAAATATTATTATTATTATTATTATTATTATTGCTGTTGTATTTTACTTATTGATTATTATTATTTTTTACATATTTCTTATTTTTTCATTCAATTATTTATTTTTATTATTATTATTTTTGTCTATTTGTTATTATATGAGCATGACAAGTTCACACTGACTTAATTTGTGACTGTATTAAAATGTGATTGATAGTATTAACTATTTATATGTGGGCTGATAACAGGTTATTGACCTTTTACAAGACACACTGCAAACATCTGTTAAAACTTAATAATTGATTGTTCATGTTGTTGATCAGCCAATACTTACAGTAGCATTTTCATTTTAACCACAATAATCCACCAGATAATAAAAATATCTTTAGAAATTGATAATAAATAATCAATAAAAAAAGAAAGTAGAAAGTCACTTCAATGCATGTTTAAATAAATATATCCATTCAATATTATTTAGTAAGATGTTAAAAGACCAAAAATGTAGTTATTGAACACTAAAACGTTGTAAACGGGCTTTAAATACACAGTATGTTCTCTGTATCGGTCCTGTGTGGGTGAATTAACCACCTGGATATAAGTAGGTTGAATTTATTTTATTAATTTAATTATTTGTATTTTTTTACATTTCTTTATTAATATTATTTTACTTTTTATTTATTTTATATATATATATAATTTTTTTTTTTTTTTACATATTTTTTTAAATTTAATTATTTATTTATTTTATTATGATTTTTTTTCCCTCCCTTGTTTTTCAATACTTTGTTTTTCAATTTACAGTTACTATCTGCTATTATATGTACATTTATACTTACTTTATTTGTTATGGTTTAGGCTGTTGTTGTCGTATTTTCTTAACGGAACAATAAAACGATGATTAAAAAAACCAATAAAATAAAACTGAGTATAATGTTTAAAAATCTGAATTTTTTTTTTCGTTTTGTTTCTCTATTATCTTATAATTCCAGTTATTTTCTGGCCTCATGCAGCTTTAATACACTCTGAGACCGAGCGAGAGACCCAGCTGCTCCCTGTTGTTGGTCCCTGCTGCTTCATAGAAAACACCTTTTGTTTACCCAACAGATGAGTTGATCTCTAACATGCTGGAAAATGTGACGTGAACTCATCCGCACCACGTTTGTCTGAGAATCGATGAGTCGTAAAAGTGAAAATGGCTCTCTGAGGGAAAGAAAAACTTGACTCTGTGTTTCCACCTTTTATCTTTGCTTTTCTTCCATCTCAACTTGCTTATTGTTCCCTCCTCAGATGAAGAGCAAACTGAAGAACGAAGGCAGCGTTGGTCTCTACACGTATCCCGTCCTCCAGGCTGCCGATATTCTCCTCTACAAGTGAGAACTCCACCCATGTAGGATGTTGTGTGTGTTGTCAGATAAATGTTCCCATTACATCTCTTAATGCAAGATTGAGAATCACTGGGCCTCATGCAGCAACATTCCCTTCATTTTCTCTTATATCCAGATGCACCAAATGTTCTTAATCATCCAAATCTGAATGTGAACCAGACCAAAATGACCAAAACCTGCACAAATTAAACCACAACTATCTCTCCAAAATATGTTTTATATGAGTTATGTGAATCAGCCCTTTAACGCTCCTTAATATATTTAAAATGTAGTAAATCAAGCTGTTTTATTTGGGTTTCTGACAGGAAACCCAACATATTATCATATTTTAGTGCAGAGAAACAGGCTGATGCAACATGGCGTGCTGCTGGTGCGTCAGTAGATGAGTCAGTGATCACATCCGTCGGTAGTTGGATTATTGTATCTCTGTGTGTCTGCAGTGAAAATGAAGAGCTTCATATTTCTGAACAGATTAAGATGTTATCTACTCAACAGTTTCCACTTGAACCATCAAACAGACAATTTCCTGTTTTAAAAAAAAAAAAGGGGGCGACGAAGCAGAAAAATCTTCAAATCTGGATTTTATTAAAAATGAAATTAATGGATCGTTTCCTCCCGGCAAAGTTAAATCCTAAACCGACCCTGATGAGAGCTCCAGCAGTGTCTCCGATGTCTTCCTTTTGTGTTTTATCTCCTGTGTTGTTGAGGAGGCTTCACGTTGTGTTCCCGGTTCGTCTCTCAGGTCCACTCACGTCCCCGTCGGAGAGGACCAGGTCCAGCATTTGGAGCTGGCTCAGGATCTCGCTCGCGTCTTCAACAACCGCTACGGAGACCTGTTCCCTGAACCCGCCGCCCTGCTCAGTAAGAACACACTCCGGCACACATAAACACACTAGGTTTTAATCAGATACAAGCTTTTGAAGGAAGTTAACTGTAATAAAATAGATCTCTGGTAGCCAATGATTGGTCGCTTTGTATTTTTATTTTTATGTGCCAAATGTATTAAGATAAGATAAGACAAGATAATCCTTTGTTAGTCCCGCAGCGGGGAAATTTGCAGCAAAAAAGGAGAGTGCAACAACAAGAGGGATCAGTAAAAAACAAAACAATACATGCTAAATAAGCCAGTAAACAATAAAGATATAATAAATAAGTAAACGGTAAAGAATAAGATATAAAAATAGACTGAATGAGTGGTTGGGTTCACATTATTGCACATATGAATATGAAATGTTGATATTGCACTTATTCATAATCAGTGATTTCATCAGTTTCCTCCTTTTGAAGACGTGGAAAAACCTCTTAAACAACATTATGGTAAATCATCACAGCTCATTAAACTCCTTTAAAACACACACTAAAGAAATCCTGTTGGTATTAGCAGCTGTTTAAATGAGATATCAGCTCATTTGCACTGTAGATACATAACTAATACTTTGAATTTATACAGGGACAAAAGCTTGTTGCATTCTAGCTGTGATTTCTGAATTAAATCACCCTCTTTTTTTTATATTTTTTGTCCATAAGAGTCCTTAAAACTTCTTAAAACAGGTGAAAAAATCTGCTAGTGCAGTAAGAATATTTCAACCAGCGTCTGAATCTGGGAACGATAAAGAGTTGAGCGCTTTTCTTTGCTAGAATTAAAACCAAACAAACAGAAAATACTTGAAACAAGTTGATTTGCATTTGAAACGAGGCTATTATACCTACTGAACTGGTTTTTAAGAAAATAAAATTGTAAGAATTCAATTACAGACAAAAATAACTTGTTGAAGAGAGTTTTTGGTGAGCGGATTGCAACATAACAGGTTATAGTTTCTGCTTCTGTGCATCTCTTTGTCTTTCCCTCAGTGGATTCTTTTTCCTGAATGATTGTCGGATAAAACAGCAGCTTTAAAAAGACATTACATGCCTTAATTAAATAGAGAGAGTAGTAGAGAGATGTCAGGAAACAAGGGAGAGAAATGCAACAAACGTTCCCCAGAAGGATTTGAACCATCTTTTTATTTTTATCATTTAGTGAACAGTCAGAATATTTCAACCAGTGTCTGAATCTGGAAACGATAAAGAGTTGAGCACTTTGCTTTGCTAGATTTAAAACCAAACAAACTAAGAAAATACTTGAAACAAGTTGATTTGCATTAGATAATGTTCAATTCAAAACAAAAATAACTTGATGAGACTTTTTGCAGAACAGATTACAACATACAGTATATTTCTGCGTCTATGCGTCTCTTTGTCGTTCCCTCTGTGGATTATTTTTCCTGAATGATTGTCGAACAAAACAACAGCTTTAAAAAAGACATTACATGCCTTAATTAAATAGAGAGAGTAGTAGAGAGATGTCAGGAAACAAGGGAGAGAAATGCAACAAAAGAAGCTCCCGTGTTTAGATTTCGAAGGGACTAACACCAGTGATTTCTATCATCAAACCTTGTTTTTGTTGCTGGAAACATCTGCATGATGATGTAATGTCATCAACGGTTGTCAAGCAAACGACTGAAACGAGAAAAATACAGCGAAGAGCAAAACAACAAGTGTCAGAGGTGCATTTTTAAAACAATTCTGATAAACGTCTGTTTAATCTTTGCAAAGTTATTTCTTTTTTTACATTTATGCCTTCATTAGATAGCAATAATAGTAGAGAGATGACAGGAAACAAGGGAGAGAAATTAAACAACGTCCCCAGAAGGATTTGACCATCTTTTTCTTAATCATTTTTGAGTCCTTAAAACAAAACAAGTGAAAGAATCTGTGAGTGCACTCAGAATATTTCCACCAGAGTATCTGAATCTGAAAACAATAGAGTTGAGCACTTTGCTTTGCTCGAATTAAAACCAAACATAATTAGAAAATTCTTGAAACACGTTGATTTGCATTGGAAATAACGTTTTAAGAATTCAATTCAATTCTCTTTGTCGTTCCCTCCGTGGATTCTTTTGTCCTGAATGACTGTTGAACAAAACAGCAGCTTTAAAAGAAGCCCCCATGTTTTGATTTTAGAGTGATTTTTAACATCAAACCCTGTTATAGTTGCTGGAAACATCTGGATGATGATATAACGTCATCAACGGTTGTCCAGCAGACGACTGGAACGAGAAAAATACAGCGAAGAGCAAAACAACAAGTGTCGCCGCTGTGTGTTTTTTCAGAGGTGCATTTTTAAATCAATTCTGATAAACTTCTGTTTTATCTTTGCAAAGTTATTTATTTTATTTTTTTTACATTTTATGCCTTTATTAGATAACGATAATAGTAGAGAGACGACAGGAAACAAGGGAGAGAAATGCAACAACGTTCCCCAGAATGATTTGAACCATCTTTTGTTTATCAGTATTGAACAAGTGAAAGAATCTGTGAGTGCAGTCAGAATATTTCAACCAGTGTCTGAATCTGGAATCAATAAAGAGTTGAGCACTTTGCTTTGCTAGAATTAAAACCAAACAAACTTAGAAAGTATTTGTTCATTTGCTTTGGAAATAACATTTTAAGAATTCAATTTCAGACAGAAATAACTTGAGAGTTTTGTTACAGAGCAGATTACAACATATATTTCTGCTCCTGTGCGTCTCTTTGTCGTTCCCTCTGTAGATTCTTTTCCTGAATGATTGTCGAACAAAAGACGCCCCCGTGTTTTGATTTTAGACAGATTTTTCAACAAACCCTGTTTTAGTTGCTGGAAACATCTGGATGATGATGTAACGTCATCAACAGTTGTCCAGCAGACGACTGGAACGAGAGAAATACAGCGTAGAGCAAAACAACAAGGGTCGGCCGCTGTGTGTTTTTTCAGAGGTTAAAGCAATTCTGATGAATTTCTGTTTTATCTTCACAACGTTTTATGCCTTCATTAGACAGAGATAATAGTAGAGAGATGACAGGAAACAAAGGAGAGAATTGCAATAAAGATTTGACAGTTTTGAACCGGGGACGTGGCGGTTCATGGTTGACATTTTATCTCTCGAGCCACAGAAACGCCTCTTCGCAAACTTAAGAATGCAAACAGAATCAGTTGCTCTTATACTATAATAGCAACTGTAAACATAAAGAAATGTAAGAAAATAGAAATAAAGGAGCATGTAACATGTACATAATGCTACAATGTAAACACAATATATGTAGAGAACTATAAGTAAATAAATAATACAAATAAAAATAAGAAATAAGAATATAAGAAATATGAAATATGTACAAATATTTGCATTAAGACGTGCAATATATAACCTATAACCACAGTGCAAAATACTGAGAAGTGGGATCTATTAAGTGTGTTAAATGTAAATGCCAGAATGGTATAAATAAGAATTAAATAAGAATATTTGAAATGTATAAATGGAGTTTTAATAACAGAGTAGCTGTTGCTGTTTGCTGTCTGTTGCTAATTCTTGGATAGTGATGAATCAGAAAGACTTTATGTTTTATGATGCAGCCACTGGAGATAATCTGTAGAAGGAAATTAAACGAAGGGAACTCGTATCGCTGGACAGATCAAAGACTATTTTAAGTTCTGTGTTAAATGATTCATTTTGTAATTGGCTCTTTCTGGCCTCATCATATTTCTGTTAGATTTTTTTATTGTTTTGACTTCATCTTTGTATGCTGCCATTTCGGTTTCCCTGCAAAAGAAGTCTTCTTCCAGGTGAAATTATAAAGAATATTGACAAGCAGGCTGATTTAACATTCAATATAACATTAATACAGTTTTATTTTGAAACAGTTACTCTTATTGCATCTGTAATTCCACACTAACATGCCATTTAAAAACAGAGATATTTTAGTATGTCCAAAATCTTAGTATGAAACCAACAGTACGGGAATTGCATACTATTTCTGGTGAAATATCACAGTACGCAACAGTGGATCCTACAGCGGCATAAATATCCCACAATGCAATGTGGAAGTGACGACAACGTTCATAATAGACATTGACGGACGGCTCTGTAACATCAATAACGCTTCAATCTAACTGTAAGTTCAAGATTCCACCAAAGAGTGTAGAAGCAAAGAGACGAGACTCTGTTTTATTGTTCAACAGGCCGTTTCAATAGAATATGACAATACAAGAGAAATCATTTTGTTTTACTTTTGTACGGCTCTTTGTAGGCGGACGTTTTACTGGCGTCCGGTAGACGCTTTCAGTCCAAAATGGCGGAAGCGTAGTTCTGCTGCTGGGCGCCAATGTTGCAATGGAACGAACAATTGACTTTCACTTCGTGGCAAAATACGTTCTTTCCAACCACACTTTTATGATTACACGTCTCCAACCGGCATGTAGGCTCTCGGAAAGTGACGACGAGTTACTGCTCAGTGCGTCTGAAAAGATACATACTACTGATTATTCACACAAAAGTACGTTGAACGATATTCCACATATTGGGTAGGTATGCAGGGCGTAGGATGTGATTTTGAATGCAGCCTCTGTGATTTCCAGTGTTCTCCCAGATGGCTGACATGTTCAGAGGTCCCTCCCCTCTCCCTGGTTCATCCTCCTTGATTATCAGTTTCATAAAAGCACGAGATGGAGTCAGTCATGTGTGCAACGCAGCTTTGATTAAAGAAATATCTTCCTCCTCTTGTATCAGAATAATAGAGTGATAATAGATTGGGGGGGGGGGTGTCCTCGGGATGACTTCAGCGAGCGGTATTTGGCTCCGACCGGCGGATCTCGTCTTCGTTTCTTGTCTCTGTCAGTCACCACCTTCCCTTTGAAACAAAAGACTTCTTTTAATTTGCCTGAAATAAGGAACGTCTCACGGCTGAGAGACAGGATGTGGCACGTGGGACGGATGTGGACTCGTAGTACGGGAGAGAGAAAGAGTCGGAGATGGCAAGATGGCGGAAGGACGGGGGATGATAAATAAGAAAGGAAAGGAAATCCCGGCTTCTGCAGTCTGCTCATCACTTCACACCGAGATACGTCTGCTTCACACTGACGTTTAGATACACGCACGCACACGCACACACACGCACACGCACACACACACACACACACACACACACACGCGCACACGCGCACACACACACACGCGCCAGGCAGCTGTAATGAAACTATAATACTTCATTCATTGCCGCACAAAGACTCTCGTTTCATCATTTTACTCCCACATGTACCTTGTGTAGATTAGCCGTGTTTCCAAGTATCAGCAATAAAATGTTGATTAAATAAAATAAAAGATAACAGATAAAAAATAAATAACAGATACAATAAAAGATTATAAAACTATAAAACAGTACATAAAAGCCAGACTAAATACATGGGTTTTTAGTTTACCTTTAAAATATCAATATTTAAATAATTTTTTAAATGTGAATCCATCCGTGGCAACAATAAACACTTAGCGAAAGTGCGCCGGGAAAGTGGTGACGTGGTTTAAAGAGCAAAAAGACACACACCAGGCGGGTGGGAGGGGAGGTGGATGGGTCCAACAACACGAGGCTTTCATCAGGAGAACGCCGTTCATGTCACGTCTGTTAAGTTTCACTTTTACGTTACAATCAGCTCTTCGTTCGTGTCCCGTGTTTCACTGTACAAACGTAGCAGTTTGAAATTCAACCATGTAGTTCTTTCTAAGTGGTTTTGATGGTGTTCTCATCATACTAATAAGTATCTCAATGTGATTTCCTCCCTCAGGCTCTACACGAAAGGTAAAATCCCTCCGTGACCCTTCCGCCAAAATGTCCAAATCCGACCCCCAAGTGATGGCGACGATTACCATTACGGACTCCCCCGATGACATCGCCCTCAAGGTCCGCCGCGCCATCACTGACTTCACCTCCGAGGTCACCTTTGACCCGGAGAAGCGGCCGGGCGTGTCCAACCTGGTGACGATCCACGCCGCCATGGCGATGATCAGCGTGGAGGAGGCAGTGTCCCAGGCCGGAGGGATGGACACGGGAGTCTATAAGCAGCTGGTCACCGAGGCTGTGATCCAGAGGTTGACGCCCATCAGGGAGGAGATCGAGAGGCTGAGGGCGGACCGCGGTCACCTGGAGGGGGTGCTGGCCCGAGGGACCTGCAGGGCCCGGGAGCTGGCGGCGCCGGTCCTCAGAGAGGTCCGACAGAAAGTGGGGTTCTGCTGAGAGGACACATTCATAGAGGCTGTCCTCAGCTCTTAAAGGGCGGGTCCTTTCAATAAAGTTATGAATAATGTGAACGCTAGCACTAGCTGAGTCAACGGTAGCTGTGCTAAGTTTGGAAATAACTGACAGTTAGTTTGGATTTTTTGAAATTGGGTTGTATGAATATTCCCATGTTCTGCAAGGTAACATTACTGTTTTTGTGAATGCAGTCTGGTGGCTTTGAAGAGAGCAATATAACGATATAAGCTGGGGACTGCTGCTCCCGTCCCCAGCCGCTTTACCTCGCCGTCCGACAGCCCTTTACGACGGGGAACTGAAGCCGTTAGATCGCTCTCTTCAAAGCCACCAGACTCCATTCACAAAAACAGTAATTTTACCTCTGAGAACACGGGAGTTGCTGATTTACCTCTGCCCTTTTGGATCCGAATTAACGTGGCGTCCACAGCAGTACATCGCTTATCTTCCTGCCAGTAATCCTGTCTGCTTCTCCAAACTGGGAGCACGCTGACCGCCATCTAAGTAACTGTATTAATACACTGACTATAAGGATGTTTATATACTGTACATGTAGCAGCGTCATCATGCAGAAACCTCAGCAGGTCACGTGGGAAAATAGCATTTTGATGCTAAAACATGCATACTTTGAATGTTCGGAGTTGACTACATAAGGAGCAACACTTTGAAGATACAGGATGATATAAAAACAGAAAATAATGGACCTGCTCATCAACTGCTGCAGATATCAAATGTTATTCCAGTGACTGTTTACGTCTCCAGGATGTAACTCGTGTGACAGCAAAATGTGTTGAAAGCAAAAGACTCCGTTGCTGCAGAGTAACGTCGTGTTCAGACTATAAACTGATTGGCTGACGACCTTTTTGTTGCCCTCTACGTTCGTCTCATTGAAATGAATGAGGAGGAGGAGGAGCCTCTTTTGATGCAGTAATGTTGGTCTGAACGCAGCCAAACAAGTACATGTACTACACACTCGTTCTGAAGATGTTGCATCTTATTTATCTTTATCTTGTCTTTGAGTTTCAGCTGTATGTGTTCTTCAAAGTGATCTTCTTGATATTCTTTCCATTATTTTGTCTTCGTGTCTTCATTAGTAACAGTTCTCAGTAAAACTGCCATGCCACCAAAATAAGGAAAACTTCTCTTATTCAAAGAGGTAACATTTACTTGTTAGATTATACAGTGTTTAAGTGTAATTTGAATTTGGGTCCCAGGTGTTGAGGTTTGATGTTGCGTTCATGGTTCTGTTGTAAATCTAAATTGGATTCAGATTAGATTCATGAGATCTGGACCGACAAAGACGAAAAGACAACAAGAGAAATAATTAAAACATATTTGTGTAAATAAGATTGAAACCAGATTCATTGGTGGTTTAACATCTAATTTGAACATTATTTTTTTGTTAGCGTGACCACTCGATCCAGATTTCTGTAAACAAAACACAATTCATCACAAGTGTTTACAAAGCAGAAAGAAATGGATGAAAGGAGAGAACTATGAAAATAAAAATAAACAAAACTCAAGAAAAAGCAAACAAGTTAAGGTCAAAGCACAGTTAAACGCTAGAGTCAAAATACACAAGTGACTTTATGGTATTTTTGAATGTCTTGTGTCTTCCCCTCTTTCTTCTTTCATTTCTTCTTCTTTGTTGTGATTCTTTCTCCATTTTCTTTCTTTGTTTTTCTCTTTCTCTGACTATTTCCTCTTCTTACCTAACTTTATTTTATACCATGTCTCCCCCTCTTCCTCCCTCTCATCCCTCCATCCTTCTCCCCACAGCTCCTCCTCCTTCTCTCTGCCATCACACTTTCTCTAATTGAAAATGCACTTCTTGTAGTCTTTAATATTCCTGCAGGGACTCACTCACACACTGTGGATGTGGACTGTACTGCTGCTGCTGCTGCTGTGGTTTTTCCATCCTGGTGTGTTTACCTGGAACAGAGCAGTTTATTTCCCTTTGGTCCTCTTTTTTTTCTTCCTGTTGGCATGTGCAGCTGACAGAGTATAAATAAGAATATATAGAGTACATATAGACACAGCAGCAGGCTGTAAATCACTGCAGAGCTGTTAGGAGCTGCAGCATTATGACTAATCCATGTGAGACATGTGGTGATATCAGTGTGCTGTAATATGGAGCTTTAATATGAAAGCGACACCAGTAACTGACCCGTTTTATGCACAGAGGTAAAAACTTTAATAGAGTCCTAATAAATGTATAACTTGTTTTAAAGAGATGCTGGTGAATGGAAACAGCGACAAGTCAGTCCGGATATATAGAGAACAAATACACATACAAACCGACATGTTGAACTGTGTCCATGCAGAGAGCTAAAGACTCTTAACCTTCACTATTCACTCATCAATAAAGGCACATTCATCACTATTATTAATAATTAATCTAAAAGCATGTCAGTGTTTTAATAGTGTAATTTTACATCCTAATTTAAGATGTAATTATACGCATTTTCATGAATAAATAGTATTTTTTTTTTAATTGCAAGGCATATAAATCACAGAGCAAATTCTATTTTTTTATTCATTTTTCCCTCCCACCTGCAACAGTAAGAAAAATAAAGGAAATAACCAATATCACACTAATGGAAACAGTTACAGCAAAACTTAAAGGAGCAGTGACATCAAAATTACGCACATGAAATAATATAACACGTACAATATGCACATACACACACAAAATAAATAAATAAAAATTAAGTAAATAAAGAATTAAAAAACAAGAACACCAATCCGACAAAAGAAATATTTATTTATTTTTTACTAAGGTGACTGAAGGTGAGGTATTCCTGTACCAAATGGCATTATATCAATCTAATTTAATATAATGATATTATATTATATATAAACCATTTTCTGCTATTCGTGCCTATAATGTCTGTGATAATCTGTAATATTCATAAAGTACTTTATATGATCTATGATCCGAGTGTCAAATAATATTATTTTATTTATTTATTCAGGTAGTTTTCTGTCGAAGAATTAAAAAATTATAAATTCTAATAATACTAAAACAATTTCTAAAATAATACTAATAATATTAAAGTGGACCCATATTAGCTGCAGCTTTATATTTTTCATTTTATTATTACTTCTGCAAAACATCCATTTAAGATTTATTATGGTATTTGACTTCATTAAAAAAATCATCATCACACTGTTTATATTTCCTGCTCTGATGTTTTGTTGTTGTCTCCGTCACTTAAACCTTTAAAACAAAGCTGTATATGTCATGCATCCTCTTGTGTGAGGCTTCAGAGAGTGAACTCTGACCTCTGGGTTGTAAATGCACTATTTAACCATCAACTTATGGAGCAACCGGCTGCTGCTGATTTAGGATTTTACGCGTAAAAAATTGAGCGTCAGGTGAATGTAAAGCTGTTTGCGCGCAAAGGCCACTCATCTTCATCTCCTCAGCTCCTCCTGCATGTTGTTTCTCTCCACATTCACTATATTTAGAGTCCTGCATGGTTGATTCTTAATCCTTGGCTCTGGCTGGAGAGCTGCTGTCACTTTGGAGCTTTATTGCAGTCTTTATCCTCAAGGTCAGCCAAGGTCAAACGCTTTCTTACACTAATTGAATATTAACGGTGTGTTTCCGCCGAACCTTCCACGTGTCCGTCTGGATGAAGACAGAAAACAACGTGTCTGTCTGTGCGTAAAGGAACCAGTTTAGTGAAAACAAACACAAGAATAGCGTGTTTTAGAGGCTCATAATGTAAAAAATGATCGCAAGATAAATCAGAAAGTGTTCGAAAGTGTATTTATTATTATTATTATTTTTAATTTACTTATTTTTCTGGGGGTTTTTTTGGTCCTTTCCTTTTTTTTTATTCTTTTTTTATTTGTTTGGTATATGTTTCATTTATGTTGCTATCGGATTTAATTCATTTATATGTATAAATGTAATTGTTTATTAAATAACTGCTTATTTAATGGTGCAATAATATTGTTATAGGGATGTCATTTGTTTATACAATTATTTATTGGATGTTGTACAGAATACCAATAAAAAGACTTTGAGCAAAAAATGAATAAATAATGTGTTTGAGAGAAAATCTTTGAAAGAATCGAAGCTCATAAAAACGTCCCGTATAAATATGTATCCCATATATTTATCTGGTTTAAATGAGTCGAGTCTCTCTGCTTGGGTGAGATGCCATCGAGGTTATAATTGGGATCCAAACAGCAAACAGTTGGTTTGAGTTTTTACTGCTCGAGTTTAACGAGTTTCCTCCGACAGAGATCCAAACACACCAACGTGTGGCACACACAATATTTACTTGTTTACGCACAAAATCATAAAAACATAAATAAGTATCCGTAGTTAATAGTTGTGTAAATGAGTCAGAATTATATTCATATCATTTCAATCTCATTATTCCTCTCTGATTATCTGATTGGGTTTTTAATAATTAGTTTTACGCACAAATCAAATATTCTTAGCGCGCGTATTTTCTATTAAAGCGTCAGAAATGCGCATTTTACTCCGTCGATCTCTGCAGAATAACGTCAGGTTACGTCAGTTTACGTCAACCTGCAGAAGCTGGTGAAATATTACAGTACAGGTTAATATTCCCGTAATGACGTTAAGTAAAATATTCCGACGTTATTTCCGTGATAATTTGTTTCGTTTGCATGGCTGCATACTGCACAACACTCTGCAGCCATGCGCAGCACACTGGCATATTGTTGCATATTGTTGCATATTGTTGTATATTATGCCACTGTACAACAATATGCAACAATATGCAACAATATGCAGGTGTGCTGTGCATGGCTGCATAGTGTTGTGCAGTGGTGAAATATGCAACAATATGCAGCCATGCACAGCACAGTTCATTATATTTTTGTTCGCTGTCTCTAAATTTATTGAGACTTTTTTTTTTTTTCTTTAATATCACAGTTTATGCATATTTTGCACACTTTAATATGTCCTATTAAGATGATTAAATGCTTAGCGGTGACCTTTGGAGAGCTTCGTGCTCTGGAGGTTTTCTGGAGGTTTTCTGGAGGTTCCTCATGTTGAACTTCAGGCCTCAAAAACAGATAAACACCATTCTTTAAGATTAATAACTTTACAGCAGTGTGGTCGATAATATTCCACTGAGTTCACACAAAAACACAAAAATAAAAACGTGGTTTAGGAGGAGAAATAAAATCGGATATATCTGTTTGTTTTGCAGATGAAGCTTCTTTTTCGTTTTGCTGTTAAATACGAATATAAGAGCTGTTGTCTGTCTGGAGGTGAGAATGATCAGCTCGTCTCTTTCTGCAGCCCAGAACTAATAAAGTCTCAGCAAAGAGTCTGTTTTTAAAGAGTTTGATCTTTGGGAACCGATTATCTTTGAAAGCTGCTGCAACAATATTACCTGCCAGTATTATGTTATTTATTACACTAAAATTATTAATAGTAGTAGTAGTACAAGTTGGAGTAAAGTGTTGTTATTATTAGCCTAAAAGCCCCTTGAGGAAAATTTGTGATTTGTCATATTGGGCTAAATATAATTGATTTATAATATTCAGATTATTATCATTATTCTATTTAAATATTTAGTATTTAAATTTCAAGACTTGTATATTTACTTGCTATTATAAATACGATTTATTTCACTAGATCAGTCAAAATATATTGTTTTTAATTTCCCAACACAATATTAAACTCAATGATGTATCTCCTGTTTTTTTTTTAGATAGTTTAATTGGTTATTAATTAATGGAATAATTGTCCTTTTTGGGTTCAATAAAGAAGTGAAAGGTTATTTTATTCTGCGTCATTATTGGAATGGAAATGGGGATTTGGCTTCAATGTGTTTGCGTAAAAATGAAATACTATAAATTATTATTCACTTGATTAATTAATAGAATAAACAGATGACAGGGCCTAAATTTAAAATGTAAACAAACCAGTTTTATTATGTGTAATATTTTCTGTTACCGACCTGAAATCAGCCGAGCAGAAGAGTTGAACCGGTTCACTCACTAATCTTCTGGTTCCTGTGTGAGATCTGAGAGAGGAGACATCAGGCTGGATGGTGAGGTCAGTAAATATCAAACTGAAAGTATTTCATTGTTCTGTTTGCAGGGAAATGTTCGCGTAAAGCAGATAATGATTGAATGAATGAAAGACTTTATTTCGAACATAAAATAAATGAAAATAATAACAAACAAAACAAGAGTAATAGTGTCCGAAAAGGAGAAAAGGTAGAAGTAAAACTTATATTTCCCTCACTTCTCCTCTAATAACTCATATATCATAGAATGATAATATAATATAATATGATATATAAACTATCCCAGATTTATTTACATCCCAAATTAAATATATGAACAGCATCCCAAGTTTATTTACAACCCATAAATCCACCCGGAGTTAAAAAGCAGATATAAACCAACCCTTAACACAACTATTGGACGGAACACTTTGTCCTCACTTCTCATTGGATGTGCTGGTTTTACAGCGAACAACATATCACATAAAAATAAATACAATTTTACTAGAGAAACGGATATTATTTTATTGAAATGTAGTAAAAGAAAATACTAATTATAGAAATATTTATATTTATTTAATATATTCATAACAACTATGATACGATGAGGCCTTTTTCCCCCCCAACAACTACAGTTTTTTTATGTAAGAAATTAATATATATATATATATTTTTGGGCACGTTTTTAATGCCTCAATTTAAACGTTAGCGGATTTTTTTTAGAATATGATATATTACCATTTACTGTATTTATATTCCATTTTGTTGTTAATAATAATTAATTAATTAATTAATTACAGGTGTAATGAAATTATGTCTGCTGTCTGTTTCATGTTTAAACTAGTTAGATGTCAGAATGTTTAAAGAGGATAAAAGCTGCTGCGCCTTCAGTCTCAGACCTGAAGTGACTGTTAACCATGTTGAGCTTCATGTTTAAATCAAACAGATTCTAAACTGTCTGCTTGTCCTTCTTGTGTCACAGCTGAAAAAAACTCATTTAGTTTGAAAAGTCAGTGTAATTCAGCTCACAAACTATGTTGAAGTTTCGTCTGTCTGCAACATTTTAGAATTCGATTTTAGAATTTAGAATTTAGAATTTAGAATTTAGAATTTAGAATGTAGAATTTAGAACTCCGTTTTGTTGTTAATAATAATTAATTAATTACAGGTGTGAAAATGCATCTTAAATGTATAGGACATATTGTGTATTATCGTATATAGGCTCCATTATGGAGTTCATGCAGTCCGGATCTCTGGTTCCTCTTCCAGTTTTACGCGCGTCTCTCTCCTCTCTGATTGGACGGAACACTTTGTCTCGCTGTGTCTCCTCACTTCTCATTGGTTGTTCGGGGTTTTGACAGCGAGCAGGAGAGAAAAAACTCCTCCAGAAGTGAGTATCAATCAGAGAGACGTTCAGGGGGACAGAAAGAGCAACAGAAAGACGCGGAGAGGAAGAAAAACTCTCAATCCTCCAGGACTCCAGATCTCAGGATGGCTCAGTCTGCTCAGTCTGCTCGGTCTGCTCAGTCTGCCTGCAGCAGTTTGACGCGTTTCTAGTCACAGTTTTGGGATTTACTACTTTGGACACTTGGTGAGTTCACTGACGTGTGCTTTTTTGTTGCTTGTTTTGCTCCACTGTCGTTGGACCGGACCGGAGACAGGAGACCGGAGCTGGTTCTGGTTCTTCACTGCGTCCTCCTCCCTTTTGGGTGGATCAGAGAGCAATGAGTGAGAGAAGGAGATCTGCAGCAGCTCTGAGCTCTCGAGCCCACGCGTTCTCCGTGGAAGCTCTGATCGGCTCCAACAAGAAGAGGAAGCTGCGCGGCTGGGAGGACAAGCAGCTGGAGCTGTCCATGGAGAGTCTCGGAGAGGACGGAGAGGACGCACCGGACCACTGTCTGGACATGGACCCGGGTCAGTGCTCAGACATGCACCCACACAGCTAAACAACAACATGTCTCCGAGCTCCTTTAGAGAGTCAAAACATCATGGCTCCACTTTGCAGCTGAGCCAGAGAGTTTCATTATGCAGCCTTCAAGGTCCTGAAAGAGCAGTTGTTTTTTTTATCTTATGCACAAAAGATAAGTTAAGGAGTCTTTTATCTATAGCAATGCATACTAACTAAACTGTACCTAAGCTGTATATAAATGTAGCCTATAGTGGAGTTAAAAAGTACAATATTTCTGAACTACTCTCACATAGCTTCATTTTAAGGGGTTTAAAAAAAAAAGCCAGAAAGGACACAACACGTTTAGCTGTAGGAGCTCCACGCGCTCTGTGTGAACGTGGAGACCAGTTTGAGCTAAGTGCAACACGAACAGGAGCAATGATTTAGTGTTTAAATGCATTCAAACAGTAAACACATACATCAGTGTTTTTATTATTATTAGAATGGAAAAAGGTCAAATATTGAAAATAATTTGTAATCTATGTTGCATTTTATATTACAAAAAAAATAAAACATTGTCACCATATATTTTGTCATAATGTGGATACACATATAAACACAAGTACACAT
Organism: Sebastes fasciatus; assembly: GCF_043250625.1. NCBI lineage: Eukaryota > Metazoa > Chordata > Actinopteri > Perciformes > Sebastidae > Sebastes > Sebastes fasciatus. The sequence goes on along the minus strand of NC_133808.1, from coordinate 30,348,848 downwards.
TTAGTGTAGTATTTATTGGGTATTTAAACTTTCACCATATTATAACCCCAAATAGTTTTCCCTGGAAATACTCAATCAGTGTTTTTATTATTAGAATGGAAAAAGGTCAAATATTGAAAAATATTTGTAATCTATGTTGCATTTTATATTAGGGTTTAGTAAACACATACATCAGTGTTTTTATTATTAGAATGGAAAAAATATTATTTTATGGGCCTACAGGTGAGCGTATACTGTTAAGAATTTTACAGTAAAATAACAGTAAAGAACTGGCAGCAAGGTTGCCTTTATATTACTGTAAAATTAACATTATTATACTGTCGCTGAAATTTACAGCTTTGTACTGTTAATGAAATAGTTTTTTTTTAATTAATTTCATAGTATTTTACAGTTAATTTACTGTTTAAAGATAAATTATATAGCTGTTTTTCACCTTTTCTTTTACATTATCTTACTGATTTGTTTTAATGCACTATTTAGGTTGTATATTTTACAATCATTTTAATAAACATTATTTTTTTGCCTATAGATGAATAGACTTAGCAGGTTACAGACATAGGAATAGTCACACTAAATACAATTAAAGGCACTTGTTAGGAAAAAGGCTATAATAGACTTGTTGACAGAGTTTCATTCTGCAGCCTTCAAGGTCCTGAAAGATCATTTATTTATTTTTTTATCTTATGCACAAAAGAGAAGTTATTATCGCGCAGGGATGTGGAATAGAATAGATTAGAATAGAATAGAAAGCTTTATTGTCATCGTATTAAATAGAAGGAGATTCACAGTGTCCACTTCTGGTCAGTGCTTTAAAACAAATACTTGACAAGACTAAACGAGGCAGATAAAACATATAACAGGTAAAACACACACGGTTATAATAAGACAAATAAAACAGGTAAAGTAGATGCAATAAAAAAATATAAACAGAAGTGTTACACTAGAAGTATAAAATATAAAAATAGATGTAATGTAAACGGAGTCTTTTATCTATATAGCAATGCATACTAACTAAACTGTAACCTGTATAAATGATCTGTATATAAATGTAGCTTAGTGGAGTTAAAAAAGTACAATATTTACCTCTGAGATGTAGTGGAGTAGAAGTAGAAAGTATAGCATTAAAATGGAAAAACTCAATTACAAGAACCTCGTATTTCCTTTCAGCGTTTAATTCTTTGCAAATTGCAATTGAGCAGCAGCTGAGGTTTGATGTTGGATTGACACGACACGTTTAGCTGTAGGAGCTCCACGCGCGCTGTGTGAACGTGGAGACCAGTTTGAGCTCAGTGGTTATTATTATTTTATTTTATTTAAAAGGGACCATGTACAGTTTAAAACATAAATGTCACCATTTGATGCACCAGATTACCAGATTATAGCGTTAAAGCTAATTCACATCTGTAGTCCACTCTGCTGCAGGAGACATTCTGCAGGCCTGTATAGAGAGTCTATCAGGAATATGACTCATGCAATATATGCATAATTCAAATCCCTTAATTATCATCAGTATTTATTATTTTTTATTTAACCTTTATTTAACCAGGTAGTACTCATTGAGATTAAGAATCTCTTTTGCATTAGAGAGACCTGCATGGCCGAGACAGCAGCATTTAGACATACAGTAAAGTTTCAGACGCCACAACATAAAACAAATGCAAAATAAACACATTGCATAATATCATACAAAACACATTAAAATCAAGTGTTTTAAGCCAACGTTAAAGTGAACATATTCAGAAACACAGACAGCTCCCGATTGACTCTGCTTCTAGGTCTATCATTAATGTTTTAAATTCATCAAAAGTAATCAGATTTCCCAGTTTCAATTTAGCTTGCAGAATAAAAGTGAAGTTGTGTTTCAGTTTGGTCTGCAGGTCTGCAGGTCTGCAGGAGGCCTCTCGACTTGTTGCATGAAGTAAACGAACTGTTTCGCTCCTTGACAAACACATATCACACATTTTGAATTATAATGTGCGCTGCTCAGAAATAACATCCCTGCTGCACAACTGTCATTAACTTTTGCACTAAAGTCGCTCTTCTTGCGCCACACGCACAGCATCCAGTAAGGTGTGAGAGCGTTCAGAGGAACTTTAAGGTGGAAAATAAAGACTTGATCTTTAGTGGAAAATGTGTAAATCAGTTTCACTTTATTTGTCCCCGAGGGTCAATTGTAGAGGCTCGTCGAATACAATTAACAATTAACAATTAACAATTAACAACACAATACAGGAACATTTTAAACATCTTGAAAGTTAAAAAAAAATGTTTTGTTGTTTTGTTTTGCATAAAATGTGCAGAAATTAAACTCTGCAGTGGAAATATACGGGCATGTGTAAAAACTATCACATACAATTGAATACAATTAACAAGAAAAACAGCAATTATTTTATTGAAATGTAGTAAAAGAAAATACTAATTGTAGAAATCAAGAATATTTATATTTACGATGAGGCCTTTTTTTTTGCAACAACTACAGTTTTTATGTAAGAAAATAATTTATATTTTTGGGCACGTTTTTAATAACTCAATTTAAACGTTAGCTGATTTTTTTGCATATGATATATTACCATTTACTGTATTTATACTCCATTTTGTTGTTAATAATAATTAATTAATTACAGGTGTAATGGAATTCTGTCTGCTGTCTGTTTAATTTTTAAACTAGTTAGATCTCAGAGTGGTTAAAGATGATAAAGCTGCTGCGTCTTCAGTGACTGTTAACCTCTCAGACGCTTCGCTTCGCTTTGAGTCGAGACTTCAAGCTTCATGTTTAAATCAAACAGATTCTAAACTGTCTGCGTATCCTTCTTGTGTCACAGCTGAAAAAACGCATTTAGTTTGAAAACTCAGTGTATTTCAGCTCAAACTGTGTTGAAGTTCCGTCTGTCTGCAACATTTTAGAATTCGAATTTAGAATTTAGAATTTAGAATGTTTCGAACATTCTAAACGAACCATCGTGAGGATCCAAATGAGGCCCGATAATAAACACATTTTATAAGAATATTTCATTTGTATTTAAATATACAAAATCACATTATCTTATATTTGATCACAGCTTATTAAATCTCCTGTAGGAATGTAGAGAAATGAAGCTTTACCTCTTCTACCTGCTGCTCAGAGAGTCTCAGTCTGACCTCCTTTACGCACGGATCCTCTTTGCTCCTGATTGAAATAAATAACTTTAAAAATGAGGAAAATAGAAGTGAATTAAATGTTTACCCAGAGGAGGGAGATGTATCCTCTCGTTGGAAGATTGTTGTTCAAGATTCAAGATTCCTTTATTTGTTATTTTTATGCTCCACAAAAAAACGAAATTGTGTCTCTTGCATCCACCACTCAGAAGTTCAGTGCAAAACAATTGGTGAAAACTATAAAGTAATTAACAAATAATAATAAGCTAATTATTTATAAATAAATAAGCTAAAAGTACGCTAAAAGTAGAATAGAATAAATAGTTACAATTTAAAATTAAAAATATTATTAAAGGAACAGTCTCTTGTTGATATGAAATTGTCTACAGTTGAGTTAATGATGGAGGTGAGTGTGTTGCTGATGACAAACAGCTTGTTTGTTCTAAAACCTCAAGGATAATCCAAATTACAAAATTAAATGTTAGACATCATTAAACGACCCTGCAGTCATTTTTTCTAATCTTCAGAGAAGTTTTTCTGTTAGCCTTCTCCCAGGTTTTGTCCCGGAGACTTTTAGGATTTGTGGCTCAATGAATTACTCAGTTCCTCTGGTTCCTCGTCCTCCTGGTTCCACTCATTAGCAGTTGGGTTCCTGGCAGGTTCAGCAGGTCCTGCTCGGGTCCTAAAGCCTCCTCTTTGGCTGCGTCGGTGACCGAGAACAGCGAGTCTCTGTGGTCAGATTATGTGGTTTAGAGGAATCCTTAACGGAGTGATTTTATTTTTACTCAGCTCCAGGCGAGGCTGGAAGCCGGCTGCTCGTATAACACGTTTATTAGCCTCAAAGACAAGAGGTGGACTGAGACCACTGAGGCTCAACAGTTCAGCTCACAAAATCAACCGCATCTCCATCATATTTAACATTTAATACATTAATTAACAAGTCGAACTACATCTAGTATAACTTAATATTTCACTATGAAAGGCCTGACCCAAGCTATGTGATTTACAAGGTGTCACTTTTCGCTTTTACGCACAGATTACGCACAGAACCAACTCACTACAAACACCTTTATCTTTATCTTTATCTTTTATTCAGATCTCCATTAGCTGTGTCTGAAGCCCAGCTATTCTTCCTGGAGTCCACTTAAATCACTTTGAACTGTTCTAGGCTACATTTCAGTACATAATCACATTACAATCTTTACCAACAATGACCACAGCATCAAAACACAACAATATTCAAGACACAACCTAACACACAACACAGGACCTATAGGTTCAAGTTAATACTATTCACAGAGTATAGATGCAAATATGATTCATTAGTGGTTGGACCATAGCATATTATGTCAAATTACAAAACATACAAAAACAGAACTTATTTTACCATAAATATTACCGGGACTTTGTATTTATCCAACATTAAACCTTTTATGATTTGATGTTAGCTAAATATCAGCAGACACAGAGAGCTGTTCAGCTAGGAGATGTTTTTTCGATAATATTTTTAATAGATTTTTGCTATTTTCTTGAATTTTCTAATGAAATTAAGCAACGATGCAGTAAATCTGTCTTTTACTTTTAACCATGATAGACTGTTATGCATTTCATTGACATTAGTTCTGTATCAACAACAATGAGCTGCCTTATTCTGAGCGATTTGCAACTTCTTGAATCCTGTATCCTCATCCCTGAATGAAAACCCCTCATTATTACTGCATAATTTTATACAAACACAAATACACGGAGTCATTTCTCAGTCTGCAGGCGGATGAAAGAGATAAAGAGATGCGTACATGAAGTTTTTACTGCTCCATCAGTGTGGAAACAGGTGCTCTGTCTGAGTGGATTGGAGTTACTCAGTGATTTCATGGTTGACAGATTGCTTCTGTCCACTTCACAAATCTGCTGCAACTTCATTAAATACAACATCTTCCTTCAGAAAGGAGCATTTCACTATAAATGTTGAGTACAACTTCACTCTCTAATGTGTTAACCTCTTAAACTTTTCAAATTCCTCCTTAAGAATCTGTAAAGTATGAAAACATGCACTTTATAACAGTATCACATGCAGATTCTGCTTGTGAAGCTTCATTGAATGTATGTGGTGCTTACACATATTCAAATACTCAAATCCAAGACAAGATACTTTTTATATTGCCACAGTCAGTAATGAAAATCTTTGGTCTCAGGTCCCTTCAACAATGCTCATAAAATATGTATATATATAAAAGGGGTAAACACACAGTAAAAGTAAAAGCAAAATGATAATCTAAGGCATAAAATAGTGCAATCGAAATATAGGGTTTAAATATAAAATAGTAATGTAAATTTGTATATTTGTAATTTTGTTGACGACAGTATTCCAGATGTGAAAAGTGAATGTAAACAGGATGTAGTATGTATACATATGATGAGAGGTAATATATGTACACAGAGGTGTAGACAGGAATGTAGTATGTAATAATGAGAAGTACTAAAATATATATACATACAGAGGAGTAAACAGGAATGTAGTATGTAAAACTACTAAAATATATATATATATATACAGAGGTGGAATGTAGTATGTAGAGAGAAGTAGTTCTGTCTGCAAACGTAATAAAAACAAGTACAAGTGCATGTCTAAACCTAATGATAAAGAGGACTCACATTCATCTGCAAACATTAAAACCATCTTCTTACAAGATAATGTACAAATAAAGAACTATAATAATCTATTAAATTGATATTTGATCTTAAATTAAAAATAGTTCCAACTTAATATAATACTAGTTTAATTCATCAGAGGAGCACTACATCAGAAATAAACATTTCTATCTGATTAAAATCCTCTTTGTAACTTCATTAAAACTTCTCTCTGTAATATTTCCATTTAATGTATATATATATGTGCATTAAGCAAACTTCAGTCCTCCTGGAGCTGATGTCTGACTGCATGTGAGCTGTGACACAGAGGCCAGTTTGACGTACAGCACCGACTTGATTAAATTCAGACCAATTAGTGGCCGTCTATGGATGTTAGCCTCGTTTTAATGACGCCTGGCTGCCCCCAACCGCAACATACAGGCCCCCAGTCTGACTCTGTGTGTATACTGAGTGTGTGTGTGTGTGTGTGTGTGTGTGAGGCTAACCACAGCTGATGTCAGGGCAGCATTCTGCTGAGTGGGCACATTTTTGTCCATCAATAAATGTCAGTTGTTGTTAATTCAGCTTTAAACAAAACAAACTGCAACTTCCAAACAGAAAGAAGTGTAAAAGTATTTCTTCAGGCCTGATGTTTGGTGGGTTTGTTTGTGCAGCTCTTGCTTTAGACCCGTATATATATATATGTATGTATGTGTGTGTGTGTGTGTGCTGGTGAGTGGCGGAGGACGGGCCCTTCAGCCCGATGACAGGGGGGGTCCGGGCGTAGTCGTCGACAGGCTCCCGCTTGGCCCCGGCGAACTCCCTCCTCTGCATGTACGGAGGCTTGCTGCCTTCTAGCTGTAGCTGTGTGAGGAATGCGTCTGTTCCCTCTAAACATGCAGCTTTTAGATGCCTCCAGTAGATAAACGAGGGAATGCTCAATGTGGCTTTTCAGGCCGTGTTTGTTGCAAATATTAAAAGCAGATTTCAGATTCGATGCCAGGGATTTCACACTTTCTTTTTAAATGTTAGTGTTGAATCTTGTTCCTGTCAAAGCAGAAAAAAACATTTAGATTATAAGTAGCTTCCCCTCTTAGCAGATTAGTCGAGTAATCGGTCGTTTTAATCTCAGTCGACTAAGATTTCTTTGGTGGATTAGTAGTTTATTATGCTTTTTTCATGCTGAATGACTTGTGAAGTCACCTCTGAAGTGGTCACACACATTCAAAGCCGTAGTAGGCCGATGCTGGACCGATAGAAGACAGCAATGAAAAATGTACCGCACACTGTAGCTCCCTTTAAGAGCAAGAAGAGCATCTGCTCTAAAGGTTACTAATTAAGATGTGCCAATAAATTGCACTCACAGGGAGCTACGGTGTGCAAACCTTCTTTTACATTTTTCAAGGAACGTATGAGCACATCTTTTGTAAACACCAGATTTAAAGTGGTGCTTTTGTGTGATTCTTTGTGGAGAAACTCTGTTTTAAATCACCTAATCGATTAGTCGACAGAATCGTTGAGTGTTAGTCGACTAAGAATGTTTTTGGAGGAGGACAGACCGACAGTAATTATAAGACTCCAAATCTGCAGACTAATGACATTCCTGTAGATTCTACGCCTTATTCTGGTAGAGGAGACTCGTTTTAGGCCTTTAAATGATAAGTTATTCACAATTATTGCACATCAATGAGAAATAAAAATGCCTTTGCAAATCAAAACATATATATATATATATAAGTCTGATTTTGACAACATGATACAGCAGTTTAAGACTTTGTTGGGAGTCAGTTTGAGATAATCTGAACCTTGTTGCCTCATTAGTGCAGCAGACAGTATTAAAGACCTTTTCATTGTCATTCTGTTGCTACGGCAACAGCTTTGGTCCATGTTTACTTCCTGTCAGCTACCACATTAACAAACAGTGGAACAGGAAATAGAAAGGGGCTCATTTTAAAATGTTTATATGGTCAAGGTTAGAAAGGTCTAAAGCTCACGGAAAACATGATTTATAAAAACATCAAATGTTCTGTAAAACTTGGGAATAAACAAAAACAGTCTAAACAGAGGCAGAAAACAGGGTTACACTTTTAGTCCAACTTTCTTTATTCAACCTTTATTTGAGTTTCCTGGCCAAGATGGCATCTTTAAAGTTTTACACAAGCACCACATAAAAACACAAATAACAGACTTAATAACAAACATAAAACATTCCACATAAACAACTGGAGACAACAGATATTCATTCGGTGCTCAAATAGTCCTTAATCCTGTTTTTAAACTATGCATGTTAATAAAATAATCTAATTTAAAGCATCTCTGTAGCTCACACCAGGATGAAGGTCCAGAAACTTTAAGAGCACTTTCACCAACTCTCCTAAAACAGGGTTGCACTTTTAATCCAACTTTTTATGTTTTTATTTAACCCTTATTTAGCCAAATTACAGACTTTAAAACAAAACAGTGAAAAACAATATTAAAACATTTCACATGAATGAGACAACAGACTTAAAACAAATCAAGTTACATCAACCAAAGTGTTATCATTCAGTGCTCAAATAATCCTGTTTTTAAAAGTTTGCATTTTTATAAAATGATCTAGTTTAAAGTGTCTCTGTAGCTCTCACTGAGCTGATGGTCCAGAAACTTTAAAAGCACTTTCACCAACCATAAAACAGGGTTGCACTTTTAGTCCAACTTTTTATTTGTTTTTATTTAACCCTCATTTAGCCTGGATAATCCTATTGAAAATGTGATTCTCATTTGTAAGGGGGTGCTGGTCAAGATTTAATTCTAGAAATTCCACACATAACAACACAAATAATAGACTTAAAAACAAAAAACAGGAGCACTGCGGTAGCTCACCGGGTAGAGTAATAATAATAATAATAATAATAATAACAATAACAATAACAATAACAATAATAATAATAATAATAAAAACAAAAAACAGGATTTTGCAGTAAAAACGAAAACAAAAAACAGCAAAAAGTGAAAAACAACATGAAAACATACAAAATTTCACACAAACTCAAAACAACAAGTTACATCAACCAAAGAATAATAATTCAGTGCTCATTAATCCTGTTTTTAAAATTGTGCATGTTAATAAAATGATCTAGTTTAAAGTGTTTCTGTAGCTCTCACCAAGATGAAGGTCCAGAAACTTTAAAAGCACTTTCACCGACTCTCCTAAAAGAGGGTTGCACTTTTAGCCAGGATAATCCCATTAACATTTTGAATCTCATTTGTAAGGGGGTCATGTCGAAGATGGCAGCTTAGAAGTTTCACACAAGCACCACATAAAAACACAAAGAACAGACTTAAAAACAAAACAGCAAAAAGTAAAAAACAACAAGAAACAAACAAGTTATATCAACCAAAGAGTTGTTATTCAGTGCCCAAATAATCCTGTTTTGAATCTCATTTGCAAGGAGGTCCTGTCCAAAGTGGCACCTTTAGAAGTTTCACACATTAAAATAACAGACTTAAAAACAAAACGGCAAACTATTAAAACCAACATAAAACATTTCACATAAAAGAGACAACAGACTTAAAAACAAACATCAAATTACATCAACCAAAGTATTATCATTCAGTGCTCAAATAATCCTTAATCTAAAATTTGCAATCTAGTTTAAAATGTCTCTGTAGCTCACACCAGGATGACCGTCCAGAAACTCTGCTTAATGCTGCACACACACATTATATCTATACAGTATACTGTGTGTGTGAATGAATCCCCAGAACTGTCAGATGATCTCTGGTGTCCGTCTCAAATTAAGTCTTATTGGCCCCATGTGAAGATTCCATTACAGCAGAGCAGGCTGATAGTTTTGTTGTTTGGATGTGAGCCGTCCTTCCTGTCCTCTTCCTGTAACACTAGCAGTAATAAGTGTTTTTATAGAGAGCGGGGGGGGTTAGCTGACTGACTGACTGACTGACTGACTGACTGACTGACTGTATATCTGCATGTGTGGGAACAGTTAAAGCAGAAGAAGGGGAAAGTAATCATGTGTGACAGTCCTCGCTGGCTGCAGCGATACTGGAAGGATTTCCCAAAGAAGATGATGGAAAGTCTCTCTCTCTGTGTGTCTGTGGTCATCACACCCCTCCTCCTCCTCCTCCTCCTCTTCCTCCCTCCTCCTCCTCTCTTCCTATCTCCATCACTCCTCTCCGTGCTCTTGTTTCCAGCGGCGTTGGCTCGGCCCCACGCTGCGGCGGTTTTCGCCTGGGATTCTGTCCAGTCTCTCAGCAGCTCTGCATTTGCATAACCATATTTGTGTGCCCTCAGTCTGCCAAGTCCTCGTGTCAGAGCTCCCAATAAATAATACATTATTAGATTTTATATTTTGGGGGGTGGGGGTGGTGGTGGTGGGGTAGGATATAAACTATTTCTGAGAAAAGTGAAATAAGATGTATTATGTGGTGGTATTTAGGGAGTTTTATCTGGGTAAAGTGCAGATTTGAGGTGTTGAGGATTTGAACGTCCCAGCTGGAAAAACTATGATGCATTTTGATATCATAAGGTTTCCATTATATATACATATAAATATATTTAAATAACATCACACATGTGTTAAGTAACATTTAAAGGTTGGAGTTAAGTAAGAATAATTCTTGGTTGAGGAATTTATCTTTAAGGGATGTTTTAAAGTGTTGTTATTAATTGGTAAAAAGGGAATCTGGTGTTTTAATTTCCTGTTTCACTTTAAATAAATAGTTCAGTTTTTAGATTTAAAGATAAATGTATGTGGTGCAGTGTTGGAAATTAACTTTTTTGTCCACCTGCCACTCAGTAGATTGTGTTTTTGGCTGGTGAGTGAAACAAATCTAGCAGCCACTTGCATATTTTACCAGCATGGTGCTAATTTCCAACCGTGATGTGATGGACAAAATAAAAACCTTCACTACAAAACTGAACATGGTGACCCAGCAGGTCATGCAGAGTTTTGGATGATTGTCAGGTGTTATTTTGTCCACCCTGTTACCTGCTTGGTAGTTGGGCAGTTGTTTTAAAACCAGTGCCTGAAATGAGCCGGTACTACCAAGTTCTGGTACTTCTGAATTTTGTCCACATGGGTACCCTTACTTCTGCTATGTACACCTGCGTCTAAATGCTGAGGAAACAGGCTGAAAATGTCTCCTCATTATCCAAACTATAGGCCAATACATCATATTTTAGGTTGTTTTGTATTGTAGCATATATTAAATATTATATTTGTGTACAATTTGATTTAATAGCTACATAAAAAAAGTTAACCAAAAATACATTTATGGACAAACTGTGGAGATATATATCGTGTGTAGGCCTAATGTAGGTAATTAAATGCAAAGATATTATCAAGATATAAATATAAATATATGCGGTGATCATGTCATGCATCTGCTGAATTTGGGTACTGGTACTTTTGTTGGTCCAGTTCAGGCACTTTTTTGAAATATAGTGAATGTAAATGTAAAGGAGGTCATCCTGGTTGGTGTCTGTGAGTTCGGGTGGAAAGCGTTCCTGTAGGTCTGGATGGGTTTCTATCAGCTCGGTGTTGAGGACTCTGACTAGTCAGTCTGTTAAAGTCGGTCCAGGAGGAGCCTTGAGGGGAAACTTCATTAGCCGAACGCCTCCCATCGGAATGCTTCATTGTGTGGCCCAATTTAATATTTTTCTCCATCGCATTTCAAAAGGCTTTACGCAACATTTATTCTGCTTTTGACATCAGCCCAGCACAGCGAGCCAAAACTGGGCCGCTTCCCTCCAAGCTGCTGCAGACGGCAGCAGGTGATTTGGATTCAGCGGAGAGAGAGAACCGCTGTAGAGTTTCTGCACCAGCGTGCCAAGTTTCCTGCGTAAAGCCTTAAAGCGTATTAATTCCACTGTTTCACAGAGCTGCCTTCTCATCATCTTCCTCATTTTCCAAGGCTGACCCCCATATGAGAACTATTAGGACTTTAAGAACTTTAAACATGCACTATCTGCCTTTAAACATGCACTATCTGCCTTTAAACATGCACTATCTGCAACCATCTTGGACTCTAGCCACTGGCGCACTTTACACTTACTTTACACTATACATCCTATATATCACTTTATAGACTGCACATAATGTACATACTACATTTATTTATTGACGGACTGTACACACTATGTTCACCCATTCACTCTGTATCTTTTATATCTCTATTATTATTTTTATAATTTTTTGTATACCTTTACTTTACTGTATACTTTTCCTGTGTTTCACTCTGTTTGCTGATGACACCTGAATTTCCCTCCGGGGATTAAAAAAGGTTCATCTTATCTTATCTTATTTTCTTTCCCCCCTTCAGACTCGGAGGCGAGTCCCGGCTCGGACGGAGAGGGTCTGGCCGAAAGGACGTCGTGCTCCTTCGGCTCACCTGCAGAGCTGGCCCCGGTGCCCTGCGAGCCTTCGCCTCCGGCCTCCATGGAGGAGATCCAGGTGGAGCTGCAGTGCGCGGACCTGTGGAAGCGCTTCCATGACATCGGCACGGAGATGATCATCACCAAGGCGGGCAGGTAGGCCATGCACACTCACACGCACACTCAGCTGCCCAGAAGGTCTATACGTGCAGCTCTGCGGCGGCCTCATGGCGCACACAGACTGTGCGTAAAAGGCAAACTTTTACGCACAGTCTGTTTGTGAAAAGTGAGTTCCTTATTTAAAGGACCCATATTATGCTCATTTTCAGGTTCATACTTGTATTTTGTGTTTCTACTAAAACATGTTTACATGCTGTAATGTTAAAAAAAAACTTTATTTTCCTCATACTGTTGGCTCGAATATACCTGTATTTACCCTCAGTCTGAAACGCTCCGTTTTAGCGCATTTTGACGGAATTGCAACAGAATTGCAACAGAATTGCAACAGAATTGCAACAGAATTGCGTTGCTAGGCAACAGATTAGCCACATGTGTACTTCCTGTCTGCTGGTGACATTCACATACACTGCAATCAGGAATAAACTGGGACAAATTTAGAATGTTTACATTTAAATCTGTGTCAAGGGTCTGAATATTGTATATTTGTGACATCACCAATGGACAGAAATTCTGACGGCTTGTTTCAAATGCCGAGTTTCTGAATACGGGCTGTGTGTATTTCCCTGTGGATTGAGTGTTTCAATACTTTCACAGTATTTATATAGGACTTAAGCCTGCTTTATAATAAAAAAACAAACATGAAAATCTCACTTTTTTATAATATGGGACCTTTAATTTAGAGTGATTATGATGAAGATTTATCACCCGTATAGACCTAAAAATCTACAAACGCACCGACCCACGAACCCACAGTTCAGTTAGAGCCGCGCGCACACACACACACACACACACACACACACACGCACACACACCTCTGCGCTCTGTTTGGAGGGTGTTAATGTGTTGCACATGCAGGCCTCTCTCTGTTGTGTTCAGGGCCTTCGTGACGCGGCAGGTTCCTCCTGATGTCGGAGAATCGAGGAGAGCTGGTTCTAATTAATCTCGCTGTAACATGCTCCGTGTTTTTCTCGCTCTCTCGGGCCAGCAGTGCAAACCCGGAGCAAGCGCACGACTTGACCTGTCGGATCCTGCAGGAAGGACCTTTCTCCCCGCAGTCTGCTCCGCTTAGGGTTAGGGTTTTTTTCATGAAAAAACTTCATTGTATAATATATCAAAAAAAAGTATAGTATTTTGAAAATTTTATGAGAAAAAGTTATACTATATTTTATGTCAAAACATTTCAGCGTCGCACATTTCCACCAACATTTCCCTCCTTCTCCTCACTGACTGACATTAGGTTTAATGCTGCTTCAGCTTTAACAAGGTCTTTATTATTATTATTAACGTGTCGAGTCTTTAAAGATTAAGCTAATAAACACAAACAAAAAGTTTGTTTTTGTACGAAAAATGTTTATTGGATGAAAAGTGTCATTATTCTAGCAGAGTGTTGGGACTTTTTTATCCGTGTTTATTTTGTATTTAATAAGGATGAAAAGTCTATTTCTCTTTATTTCATTTTTTATTAATTTATTTTATGTATTTTTCCAATTTTCTTTCCCCCTCAAAACAGTTCAGTTGTACTTTGTTCCGGTTAATTACGCGCGTTTTATGTTTGGAATATTTATTCTTGCAAAATGGCTAAAACATAACATGTGATCTTGTATAAATCAGTCGAGTTTATTTATCCAAGAGCTGTTCCAGAAACGTAAAAAGCTGGAAAAACCCAGAATACTTGTTTATTTTTCTGTTTAACTGGAGAGTTGTATTTATTTTTTAAATATATAAAATAGGTGTGGTGGATCTGTGTGTTTTTAGTCCACCTGTTAGTTAGAAACCAGACTTTTATTTTATTTTTTCCAGGTTGAAATAACCGTCGTTCCAGACTCCTCTCTCGTCTGTTTTTATGAATTGGCTTTAAATTGGTAATCGGCTCATAAATAGAAGCAACAATCGTCTTTGCGCTGAGGCGGAGTTGGAGGTGGACACGACCCGTCGCAGTACGCATTTCACGGCCTGCTCATAATAAGCTCATAAATCCAGAAGAGGAGAGAAGGGAAGCAAGAAAACAGCCCTCTGTTCTCATTAGGCAGGCTCGGATTTACGACCGTTAAATGAAACGGGGAAAAAACGGAGCGTTTGAAGTGCAAAATTAAGTTGAAATGTCCCCAGACTGTTAATATAGGTGCAGGGTTTCCGTGGAGTTCTGTCTGAGCTGTAAGCTGCAGCTGATGGGAGGAGCTGCTTGCTAAAAATATTTCAATAAAAAAAACATTTATATATGAATAACAATCCCAGTTTGACAGTTTTAAAAATATAAAATAAAGACTTTAACCACAGAGTCGTTTCCTGGAGTGCAAAAGGTCAGAGGTCACAATGTGGAACAAAGTGTTTCTCTCCACTAAAATAATGAAAATGATGGAAACGTTCACAAGCATGAAGTCATGAAAAGAGCATTTTAACATGTTATATATTTTTATATAAATCCATAAATCAGACAGAGATCTGATAACGGCTCAGATTCAGCATAATGATGTTGGCATAAATGGGATTTATTAGATTTTATTTAATACATTTCAAGACTATTTGTCCTTAAAATACTGAACTCTGATTGACTGAAAGCTGCAGACGTTACGTTTTAAAGGAGCCAATCAGGACCAGTTAGTGTGAAACCACCTGCAAAACAACATGCAGAATATCTTTAAAAATGCACTTAAAAATGAATAACAAAGTAAGTAAGTTTTATTTAGTATAACACCTTTCAGAAAGAGATCACAAAATGCTTCATAAGAATAAAAAAATAAGACCATAAAACAATAAAAATAATAAAACGTGTAGAAAATAAGCCAATAATCACAAGATCAAATTGCCGTAATGTGATAATTTACATACCAAGATCCTTTTAATGAGCTGTCTATAAATGTGTCTTCTAGCTATTTGACTCACAAACATCTCTGTTTGTTTACATCCTGTGGAGGAGTTAAATAAATGTTAATGTTCATTTCTATGGTTAAAGACCGACGGAGCAAAGAGAGACTTCTGTTCAACATTTTCAGATTAATTAATTTAAATTATCATGATGCAATTTATTTATTTACAAAAAGCTCCATAGTCCAACAAATAATATCTTAATTTTTTAATTTACAGCATAATAATTCATAGATTATGTTCTAATCTAACAAATCTCTTTGTGTGCAGGTGTAATATCTTTCTACATTTCTCTTGTGTTGTTCTTTTACGTAACTAAGACTATAGAAGTGTACAAAATAGGCTACGTCCAGTTATTCCAGGGACATACATGAAGGTGCTCCTGTTTTTCATCAAGTTGTAACACTTGTTATGTTCTTTGTTTATCAGGAAATTCTTTTGGGATCTTTAATATCATGTTTTTCTGGTGTTTCTCAGCATTTTTTGTGTCGGTTTTCATCAAAACTCTTATTGTGACAAGAAGGGAAACGCTTGCTTAAATAACAAAATGTAACTAAGTGCCACTGTTGCACCGAGTGCATGTTCATGGAGGATATCTGTAAATTATAGAGTACAGTCTAGACCTGTTCTATGCGAAAAGTTTCTTGAGATAACATCTGTTATGATTCAACGCTACAGTATATAAAAATAAACTGAATTGAAGTGAACTAAGTTTCAGTAGACGTCTACCTCAGGTTCCTCCTCGACCACCGCTGCAGAAAACAGACATGAAATCAGAATTTTTACGTGATTTGATTTTGTCTGTATGTGTTTTTTAAGTCTCTAAATGTAGTTTCTTTACCTCTGAATATGTGTTGTGGGTCAGACTGCTGTATAACATCTGCTGAGCTCATCAGTCTGGTTTCACTGATGGGGATTTTTAAGGTATTTTTTTAAGTGTTCATCTCTTTTCTTCATTTCGTAACAGAAGGAAAGAGACAGAAAGGAGTATCCCTCCCATGAGATTAATCTCTGCATGTTGCTTTGTCTCCTTCAGGAGGATGTTTCCTGCCATGAGAGTGAAGGTCGCCGGTCTTGACCCTCATCAGCAGTATTACATCGCCATGGACATCGTGCCGGTGGACAACAAGAGATACAGGTACCGTCCTCACGCTGAATGGGAGCGAGTGTCTGTGCCGACATGTCAGACGTCCAGAACACATTACATTTAATTGTCTTTGCACATTTTATTTATTGATGTTCCTCACCATTTTACTCCCCAGAGTCTCTCTACCAAACTGCTGCTGAACCAAAATGATTTCACTCTTTTTGGGTTTTATTGGGAAGTTTAATGTCCCATGATGCTCTAAATGCTGTTTCAGATGCTCCTCAGCCATGACGAGAACTAAACCGCTGCGAAAACGCTGAGTAATTGTATTTTGCACACACACCAGCGACAAAAGAGCAGCTTTCACTCTGCAGAAATTTTAATGAACGCACAGCTGTACGTAATATATGCACACGCACGGTCATATCAGCATGAGCTGCTACAGCTGCAGAGCGCACAACTGCATTTTCCTGGATGATTCTCAAACGTCAGACGGAGCATAAACATTTTGACCCAGTTGGATTTTTTCTCGTCTCGGTGCCATTTCTCATGTTAGAGTCCAACGTAACAGGATTTGGACCGAGCCTCATCTTTTCAGATTTCTCATAAGTGCTACGAGTTCCTGTCTTCTTCTTGGCAACGCAGAGAGAGAGCGGTTACTCGCCATCATCTGCATCGGTGAAGTGACGCGAGAGTGATTAAAGTGAGCATGTGCTGGAGGAAGCCTTGTGTGCGTGATGGATCTCTCTGGATATGTCATAAGACTGATATCCTGGCCCACAGTGCTGGTCCCAGAAGTCGGAGCCAGCGAGAGGAGATTGAAATGTATTCATCATCCCGGCGGCCCGAGCAGCAGCAGCAGCAGCAGAGCCAGAGGCTGCAAATAGGATCACTCTCAACGTTCACGTCTAATGACGGAAACGGGGAAAAATGAGGTCGAGATGGAAAGAAGACTGCTGCACGTTTACCTGCTGCTGTCGACTTTATAGGGTCACCTTTAAGGCTCAATATCACCTCTTCAGGTGTTATAACAGAAATGAGGAAGTTTACCTGCAGTGGTTTTAGAGGCGGATGCAGATACAGGCTGTTACTGTGTGATGATGATGTGATAATGTGGCAAATAACCCAGAGCTGCCTCGTTACCGTTAAAATACAGTTTGGCTGCTAAAAGCTGTCGCTGCCGTTTTTCTGTCAAAGCTGCCAGGAGACGGTTTGGTTGAAATTCAAATTACCGCAAAAATAGCCTCCGAAACAGCATTTAGACAGTCATGGAACAGTGCAGCAGAACACAGCTGGCAATGTACGATATTTTCTTTAATTCCACAAAAAAACAACAATGAGTTAAAGCCAATTCATGGTTTCCACCAGGAGCGATTCTAGGATCGGACCTTTACGGGGATTCAGCCCCTAATGAGGATGTGACATGTGCACACTCGAAGGCGTCGGGTTCGTTCCAGGAAATTTTGAGCATCAAACATTTCATTTCTTGGATTTTGGAAATATTTTTGCACCAATTTCTGCCTTTTCTGCATCAAGTTATGGTGGAAATGTCTTGAGGTCAGAGGTCAGGGGACACCTTTGAAAATCAACATGCCAGTTTTTCCTCGCCAAAATTTAGCCGAAATTTGAAGCGTTATTTATCCTCCTTTGCGACAAGCTAGCATGCATGGTTGGTACCAATGGATTCATCAGGTTTTCTAGTTTCATATGATACCAGTATCTTCACTTCAGCTTTAAGACTGAGCCCGATACAACCTCTTAAAGACAGTTGGCCGGGATCGTTAGCAATTTTCTTTTTGAATTTGATGAATTTTTTGTGTGCTTGAGGAAAAGAGTCTGAAATCGCCAATGGTTTCCGCTGCTGTGTGGCCGCAAGGGTCATTTACACAAGTCTTTTACGAGAGTCCAGGCAACCGCTGTAGATGCACAAAACAAGCACCCAGTTACTTTTCTAGCACACGGGCAGTCGTTGCGTTTGTAGCGAGCACAGTCCACGACGTGCAACCTTAGATTTGCACTGTTGTGCACAGAATGTATGTTCTATATTCCCCATCCTTGGTCCTTAAGCAGTCACGCACACCGTTTTCTTCTTCTTTTATGTTGTTAAGTCAAATACAACAAAACAAAGGAGCTCCCTGTTGTAGTAGGAGCGTGTGCAAGTCTGCGGCTGTACTGGAGAACGATCAAGAGTTTAGTCCGTATACGTTCCGACTTCCCTCAGCCTGTCTTAAGTCGTTCCTACTGAGAATGTAAATCTTTAAAAGCGGCTCACAATATATATTTGTTTATTTTTAATAAGCTCAATAATTGAAGTAACGTAACTCAAACAGGAATAAACTTTGCATTTGTAGGGGACTATTTTTGGTGGCGGAATAATACATATTTGGTGCTCTTAGACACCAGGGCGGTGTTTTTGGATTTGAAAATAAACTACGGTGCCCATCTTTATCATAATGAAGGAAGTTTTGGCTCACTGATGTGATTTCAATTGTTTTTGGACAACAATGGAGCTCGATGGCACAGAGGAAGAAGCCAATAAGATATTATTATCTTACATTTGATTCAAGTTCAAATGTAAGATACTTTATTTCATGCAAATGCAGACAAGTTTCGTCTCATCAAAATTCAAAATACAGAATTGAAACCTGCAATGAAGCTCAGTCACACCTGACCTAGAAACCCTGACAATAATTCAGCGTTACATAGAGACACGTCTTTAAACACCGTTGTGTAACAGGTCCAGTTGTGTTGTGTGTTCTCAGTCGTGCATCAAGTGTACCAGCAGTGTTTCTTTGCAGCTGGTGAGCACATTTCAAAGTAGAAAGTTCAATGACTTTAAACATGTTCACAGGGAGTTAGTTCTGTTTTCATGCATCGCTGTGTGAGGGTGAATATGTGATTAAAGGCCGAGCACGCCGCAGATATACATCCACTCTCTCTGAGCAAAACACAACCCTGTCATCTCAGAAGGAAACAGAGAAAGAGCTCTTCCCCCTCACGTCAAATCACATTTAGTTCTGACAACAACAAAAAAAATGGTAGAAAATAAGCAATGAACATAAATAGAGTGACTTCTGTGCGTTTGAGTTTGAGCCACCTTCATTTCACATCGTTGTTTATTAATGTAAAGTTTTCCAGCGGAGCGTAGCCGGCGTTCTGCCCTGCCGCCTCTCCCCGCTCTCCCACCAGCGAACCAAGACATCATGGAGGACGTTCAGAGGCCAGAAGATCTTGTTAAATCAAATAGGATTTTCTTCCTGGCCGGGGAATTTACCGCAGTCCTTTGCAAACTGAGCCGGGAGCTGTCACTGGTGTGTCTCACAGGCCTGTGGGGCGGGGGGGTTGGGGTCTGGAAATACGGTCTTTATTGGAATGGACGAGCTTTACTTGGGCTCGCTGCCCCTCTTTAGGAACGTCTCATTGGTACCGCGCTCATTAAATCTCCATATATTACGGCGCTTTTATGTGGACAGTCGTTCGGTTTGCTCCGAACTGAACGTGGGGGCCGACTGGCTCCTCAAACATTCAAACATACCTCATTTCTTCAGCTGTGTGTCAGAGCGGGTTGTCGTTCAACACACACACACACACACACACACACACACACACACACATCCAGGTACCCACGCACATTCAAAACACACACAAACTCATCTACAAGCATTTATGTTGGCATGTAAAGTTATGTACTTCTAACATTAATCTAATGAACTCAAGTTCTAAACTTCATGTAGAAGTGAGGACTGGAAAAATGATGTCACATTGAACGTTTTTATCTACCTTTGTGAGGACATTTAGTCCTTATTAGTCCAGAAATAGAAGAAG
The DNA here is from genome assembly GCF_043250625.1 of Sebastes fasciatus. NCBI lineage: Eukaryota > Metazoa > Chordata > Actinopteri > Perciformes > Sebastidae > Sebastes > Sebastes fasciatus. The sequence goes on along the minus strand of NC_133808.1, from coordinate 30,328,755 downwards.
ATGCACGCACAATAGGAAGCACATCCTAAAGAGATAATGTTTCTATACATGTGAGGACAATGCAGTCATTCACCTATTTCTAACCTAACCTTAATCCTAATAACTTAAATCTGATCTTAATAACCAGTTTATTAACCTTAAATCATCTTTGCTGTAACCTAAACCCTAATCCCCGATCTCATGGGAAGACGTATAAATGACGCGACATTACGTTATTTGTACGCCACGCAACAAAACTACCGTAACATTCACAGTAAGGTTGAGGCAACAAAACCACTTAGCTAGGTTTAGGTAAAATATCATGGATAAGTACGTAAACAAAGTAAAATACATACGTAAACTAGAATGACACTCGGAGAGTGCAGACCTCCGCGAAGGTGCCCGAATACGATTGCCCCCCCTCTCCGTTCAGCTTGCGCCATCATCCACGTGTCACTTTGTTTATGTTGAGATCAGCTGTACGTAGCGGAGCATCGTAAAAAACTCACCAAGTGAGCTTTGGTCGAACTCACCTGTAATTTCACCGAGTTTAATGTGAAAAAACGCTGAATCTACAGATGTCCCCCCGCTCTCTCTCTGTCTCTCTCTCTCTGAAGGAAAGAGGCGGGGTCACACGTCATCAACGCGTCATCAGCTAAACTGCGAATGTGTTATACCCAGAGGTCTTAATGTTCAGGCTGATCGGAATCCTTAAAAAATTTCCTGAATCCGGATCATGATCCGGATCGCCACCAAAATCTAATATATTGTTCATTGTGCCGAACTCTACCCCTCCAAAAAATTTCATTCAAATCCATCACGGACTTTTGGAGTAATCCTGGTAACGGACAAACCAACAAACCAACAAACCAACGCCTGTGAAAACATAACCTCCTTCCTAGGCCTTTGGCCTTGGCGGAGGTAATAAAGTCATAACTTTACGAGAAAAAAAGTCGTAATATTACGAGAATAAAGTCAGAACTTTACGAGGAAAAAAGACAATAACACGTAAAATTACTACTTTATAATATTATGACTTTATTCTCGAAATCTCAGATTTTTTTTTTCCCTCAATGTGGCCCTAATACTCCGTCGTACCGTCGTACTATAGACCTACAACAATGATAAATAAAATTGAAAATGTAAACAAAAAAAACAGTTATTCATTTCCACTGGAGAGGAGCTAAAGAGCCGCATGTGGCTCCGGAGCCGCAGGTTGCTGACCCCTGGTCTAAACCAATTTGAACCTTATTCTAACCTTAATCCTGTAAACACTAATCCTAGTCTGAAACAGTCTGACCGGCAAAATCTTTGTGTGTGAGGACATTTGGTCCTCATAAGAATCCCAAAACACACACACACACACACACACACGCACACACACACACACACACACACACACACACAGAAATCTGTTGGTCTTCTCTTACGAACCCAGAACACACACACCAGCCGGCCCCGACTGGTAATTCAATAGCAATATTTACTCTGTCAGTACAGTAACCCAATATACAGCCGGGGTTTGGCAACTGTGTAAATGTGTGTGTTTTTATGTGCATGCCTGTCTGTGTTAGCGTGTAATATGTGTGATGAGTGCACACACACACACACACACACACACACACTGACAACCTGTTTTTGCTTTGAGTGTGTGTGTGTGTGTGTGTGTGTGTGTGTGTGTGCGTGTGTGTTTATCCCAGAGAAAGAAAGGAAGAAAGAGGGAATTAGAGTTGCGTTGCCGTTTGGTTTTGTCAGCTGTGTGGTTTTGGTGTTGGTTGAGAAGGGGAAGGACCCTCCTCCTCTTCCTCCTCCTCCTCCCGTCACCCGCCCCATCTGTCCAGTAAGAGTGTCACATAAAGTCCAGTCTTTATTGATGGTGCCGTTGCCAGATGGCAGATTTATGAAAGATGAAAGCGGGGGGTGGTGGGGGACTAATCAGATTTCCAGTCCTGTTTGGGGGCTAAAGTTTCCTCGTTCTTTAACACTTTCCCTGCGACGCCGAGCGTAACCCTAAACAGCGCTCCAAACAGGAAATTACAGAAACGCCTGGCACCCTTTGTGGGTGTATACACATGTGTGTGTGTGTGTGTGTGTGTGTGTGTGTATTAAGGTCAAAAGTCAGAGCTGTGTGTGCGTGGTATTAGATAAAGTAAAAACAAACAGCTAGTTAAGATGTTGTAGTTCATTGCCTCACATTTCAAAGACACTATTTTACATCTTTATATTTGAACTTTAGCAGCAGCACTTATTTTCCTTTTCCGAATCAAAGGTTTAAGTACGGATTGTAAACCCCCCCCCCTTGTGATATTTTGGGCTTTATAGATAAAACGGACTTGACTTGACGTAACTCGCCAGTTCCTCTAACTTAACACTTGCCGTGTGGTCGCTTCTTCCTGACAGACAGGAAGTGTGTGTTTCTCATTTCCAGGTTGTTTTGAAATAAAGTCTGAAGCATGACACAAATAAAAGAGCGACAGGAAGTTGGACTTTAAGGAATAAGACGTCTCTTACTAACATGTGAGGAATGCAGAACACAAAGTTTGAGTCTTTATTTGCACAAATAACAAAACAATAAGACATCTTAAGACTTCAGTAGTGGAGGTCTGTCTGGTGAAAACTGGATTCCTGTGATGACCACATTGTATATTATATAACAAACTAGAAAATACTGTGGTTGTAGAATTCATTAGACATTACGTTGTTAAACAGAGATCCTTTGCAGATGTTCCTGGTGTCCAAAGTCTGAAGGAAACCTCTGATTAACTCAGTCAATTGGTTTTCTAACTAGTCCAACATTCAGAACCTCTTTAGAAGGATCTATAGTTTATATTTCTCAATAAAGCTGTGGTCACATTATGAGCAACACAGCATCAGGCTACAAGTCATTTTCAATGGATGTCGGCGACATCAAGCTACAAACTGACGCCCGACACTTTTCCAGCGCTCCAATGACGCGGTGAAACGTCAACCAATCATATGTTTTTGTTTCATCCTGATCCGTTCCATCTAAAAATGTGCCCTTAGCTAGTTCCCTGTTCTATTTAACGACATAACAATGCCAACGAGCGCTTGAGTCACACTTCAACGGCGAGCGACAATGTAGCTGGTCAAGCTGGTCGTTTTGCTGCTTCTTGTTTCCAGGGCAACAAAGCACATAAAGAGGACACAAATATAAATAAAGAGGTCAATAGGTGGATGAGTCCTGGATGAAAACATCAAGTCCCACAATGCAACGTGTTGCATTATAATAGATGCAAAAATTGAGTATGTTGTGTGTTCCAACTGTGTAGTTTGTGGATTTTGAGTACGCGAGAAATGCCCGGATGTATACTACAGATTAGCACAAATTTCTGAATCTGAGTTTACTGGACAACCGCCCCCAGAATGCATTGCGTCTTTTCAGACTGTCCAATGGCGGACTGCAAGGCAGACTGTTAAAATAAATACGAATGATGGCGAGTGACCTAAACGTACAGTTAAGAGACAAAAACGCAATCCGGTCTCACTCCCAACTCGTTGAATACCGCTGATTGGGCGGCGCCCGTCGGCATCGGGAAATGCTGCACAGAGGCGCCCTTTAGCCACAGTATATGACGAACCAAGCTTTTCCTTTATTGTTTTATTTTGTCTTATTTCTATTAGGGCTGTCAAAGTTAACATAATAATAACGCAAATTTGTTTTTCCGCCACTAATTTCTTTAACGCTTTTTAGGTTGTAACTGGCTCAGTTTTAAGTTTTAGCTTATCGTGAAGGGGGTTAAATAACGCTCCAAACTTACGCTAAATGTTGGCGAGAGAAAAACTGGCATGGCCATTTTCAAAGGGGTCCCTTGACCTCTGACCTCCAGATCAGTGAATGTAAATGGGTTCTATGCGTACCCACGAGTCTCCCCTTTATAGACATGCCCACTTTATGATAATCACATGCAGTTTGGGGCAAGTTATAGTCAAGTCAGCACACTGACACACTGACAGCTGTTGTTGCCTGTTGGGCTGCAGTTTGCATTGTTATGATTTGAGCATATTGTTTTATGCTAAATGCAGTACCTGTGAGGGTTTCTGGATCAATATCTGTCATTGTTTTGTGTTGTTAATTGATTTACAATAATAAATATATACATACATTTGCATAAAGCAGCATATTTGTCCACTCCCATGTTGATAAGAGCATTAAATACTTGACAAATCTTCCTTTAAGGTACATTTAGAACAGTTAAAAAATGTGCGATTAATCACGATTAACTATGGACAATTATGCCATTAATTGCGATTAAATATTTAAATCGATTGGCAGCCCTAATTTTATTTTATTCTATTTTGTCATATGCTCTGTTACTATATAATTTCTTAAAATGTAAAAAAAGATCATTTTCAGTAGAAATGAATGGTCTAAACATCAGAGGGTCTAAACAACAGGAGACCAGAGGGTGTGTTTGCAAACGTCCCGTAGAAACGCCCCCGATGCTTTTTAAATATATGTGTGTGTGTGAGCCGTGTGTTTTGTGGTAGAGTGAAGGATGAGAATGTATGTTGTGTTTGTGTTTATGTATTTATATATACTGTATATCTATATATATAAATATATAGTGTGTGTGTGTGACGGGGCGGTGCAGCCCCTCGGAGTCGATAAAAAAAGGACCAAATGAGAGTTTCTGTCCGTGTTTCAGGAGTGAGTGATGAGTTGGACGGAGCTCAGGGCCAGAACTAAACTCAAACAGCTGTTCTTCACACTCGCTCTCCTCCACTTATTCTCAACCTCGCTCTACCGCTCTCTGTTCCTCCCCGTCCTCCTCCTTCTCCACCTCCACCTCCACCTTTCTTTTATCTTTCTGTTCATCGACCGTCTCTCACTCATTCATCTCTTGATGACTTTCTTTATCTTGCTGCACTTTTTCTCTCCGTGCACTTCTTTCTTTTCTTCTTTGTTCCTTCCTTTCATTTCCTTTCCTTTCATTTTGTTTTGTTTCCTTTCCTTTTCTTTTCTTTTCCTGCCCTTTTCCTATCATTTCCTTTCCTTTCTTTTCCTTTCCTTTTTTCCTTTCTTTTCCTCTCCTTTCCTTTCCTTTCTCTTCTTTTCTTTTCTTCCCTTCCCTTTCCTTTCCTGTCCATTCCTTTCTTTCTTTCTTTCTCTTTCCTTTCCTTTCCTCCTCTCTTCTCCTTTCCTTTCTTTTCTTTTCTTTTCTTTTCTTTTCTTTTCTTTTCTTTCCTTTCCTTTCCTTTCCTTTCCTTTCCTTCCCTCTCCTTTCTTTTCTTGTTTTTAAGAAGTAGAGTGAAAGTCACTTTCTTTCTTTCTTGTGCGTCCCTGCTGTTTAACGGGTGGGACTCCCGCGAGTCGACGCCCCGAACTCTCACACAACATCATCAAATATTATGGCTCTGCTTGATTGAAAGTATGCCGCGGCGGAGAGAGTGTGACTGACTTGCAGCTGGTTGATGATTTTATGTTGCTCCTTTGTAGAAATTTCAAGCACAATGAAGAAACAACAGATGAGTCCTTAAAGCCGGTGTTGTGGCAACGTGGCCGAGTGTTTGGAGTTTGTTTTGCCAGCGGGAGTGAAAGAAAAAATCTGCGGCGTTCCAAACAGTCTTTGTAATAACTCGCTCAACCCTGAAGCAACCTCACAGACCCAAATGAGTTTTCAAAACAGGGAAGTGATGAGAGAATATTAGTCCTGCAGATTACACTACACTTATGTGGATTAAAACACGGTTAGAATCAGAAATCTGAGAGATATGTGTAGAGATGCAACGATTAATCAATCAGTTGTCAACTATTAAATTAATCACTAATTGATTAATCGGTTTGAGTCATTTTTTAAGAACCAGATTAATGATCTTCACTTCCTGTTCAATATAAAGCACAATTCATTATTAATTTATGGCCACATTTTCAGCATTCAGGTCCCAGATGCTGAACATCTACTATTTCTGTTGAGGATCATCTTTTTAAAAACAATGCATCTTTTCAATCAATACATTCTCGTTTCCCCGTCTTGTCCTCCAGGTACGTGTACCACAGCTCCAAGTGGATGGTGGCGGGAAACGCCGACTCCCCGGTGCCTCCGCGGGCCTACATCCACCCGGACTCTCTGGCCTCGGGAGACACCTGGATGAGGCAGGTGGTCAGCTTCGACAAGCTCAAACTCACCAACAATGAGCTGGACGACCAGGGACACGTAAGAGACCTCTTCTTCTTCTCTTTACCTTCACTACTGAACGCTGCACACATGAAGGATTTGTTATAGGAAACATTGCCGTGTTTGTATATGACTCAAGACCATATTTAGATATTTAGAGCATCATAAAAGACCTCTATATTAATGAGCAGGCTCTTCGTAGCTATACCTACGAAAAGTGATGCTCTGTAATTTGTGTATATCCCACAAAATCAATATGTAATCCACAAAATTGTGAGCCAAGAAGTATAATGAGCGACAAACGGCACATAGGTAGGAGGTCGGGGTGGATGAGTGGGTGAAAAACCTTTCACTCAGGAGGCCGCTGTTCATGTCTCGTGTTAAACCAGAAGTCAACGTTGATTTATTTGTCACGGAACTTCCGTACTTAAGTTACGCCACTTCCGTAGTTATTTTAACCCAAACCACGATCTTTTCCTAAACCTAACTAAGTAGTTTTGTTGCCTAAACCTAACCAAGTTTTTTCCTGTGAAGACGGAAGTTTATTTTGAAAAAACTGCATGCTGGTAATGAGCAGAAATCGACACGTGTTGCTGGACATTCGTAGGAAAACGCACAAAAAAATGAGGACTGACTTTTCGTAAGATATCATACGAACAAATGTATGAGTATATGTTGCATAATGAGAAATATGAGACTTCCCATGACACTCTTAACATACCTCACACCACAGGAATATCTGGAAAGATCATTAGAACCATCGAAAAATCTGGGCTTTGCTGACGATTGTTGGGAGGGGGAATCTGGCCCAAAAATTGATTCCCGTGTAGTATGTACCCGGCATAAGTTAAATACGTACGGAAACAGCGTAACTACAGAAAACAAGTCACAAACGTCACTAAAGTAACTTCAAAATAACTCAACAACACTTTGGGTCACGAACACCGGCCTCCTGGTCTAACGTCCTGTGTTTGTTGGACCCATCCACCTCCCGCCGTAAGCAGTCCCTCTAACTTTTTATTCTACGTCTCTAACTCGGAGCATAACAGATTTACGCAGATGCGACAGGGTTGGATATTTCCTACATGACCTGAAGGCAACACAAGGCAAAGGGAATCTTTCAAACAGGTTGATGCAGTTTAATATTTCATGTTTTAATGGTGATTTTGGGGGTTTTATGCAGCTCACAAATCACTTAAATTGAGCTCATTTTTCATAAACAGTTGCATCATGAACCGACAGATGAATCAGATCCGTATTTTATAAGGAACTCCGCGTTGGATCCTGTATCAAAGATGATCGCTATTTCAGCTGAAACTTTCTGGGTTTTAAATGTCCTCGTTGTGATTTATTAGCTTCATTTTTGTGCTTTTATACTTCATGTCCCTCCACGGTGCTGCAGACATGAACGCACCGTTGGAACTGGGAGATGTTTTTGACGCGTTTGCTTGAAAGGAAAGTTGACACGGTGCTTCACGGACTTCATGCTTTCATGAGTCGCCGAGCCATGAGAGTGATTTTCTGCGATACATGACGGTCCGCTCTCCCACACTTTTCTTTTTGAAGATGGTCCACCCCGACTGAGTATTATTAGGTTTGAGGAGTAGCGTGGAGAGATATTAGAGGTCTGGGATTTGAACCTGTGCCCTTGTTTTAATATATAATGTTCATTTCCTTCGTGGCTCTGCGGAGCGTTTAGTAATGAAACGGTTTCGTTAAAGGCACTTAATGATTGGATTTGATTTGTAGTTCGCTCCAGCAGCCACACCACCACCGAGCTAAAATTTAAGTCTGACCACAGTTGGCCTGATTTACGGCCTCGCCTGCAGCCAGTCAGTAACAGAGGTGGTGAGCTAAAGTAAGTCTCTTATTGGTTCTTGGCTGCTCTGAATGTGTAATGTGGCTTTCATAGGTGAAATATTTAACTGTAATGCAAAGAGTTAGACCACAATTTGTTTGATTTACGGCCGTCTTCATGTATAATCAGCAAGTGGGCAGCGAGCTAAAGTGAGTCCCTCATTTGCACTTTATACTTCTCCATAGTTAGAAATGGGTTTCATGGGAAAAAGGGGCAACAGAAGGTGGAAGAAAACTGTATTAGCTTTTGATTGTTAACTTTGATTGGCCCCTTATGTTTTAACCTACAGTGAAAGCTAAGAAAATACTCAGCTAATTATTAAAATCAGGTTTATAAAAAATAACAAAACTCTACAATAACTGGCGTTTTAGCGTTAGCAAGCTGAAGACCAAGTTCTTATTGTCAGGAGCTGCTGGAGATCACGTTGGAGTGAAAAAAGAAAATGACTTGAATTCATTAGGCAGGAAGAAACAACTCCATATGGTCAATAAAGTTGCCTAAGTGTGCTGGATGTGTTAGTCAACCCGTTCTCTTTCCCACCTCGTCAAATACCGATGCTTGGTCAGTGGCCAGGCTTTCGATTAACTCCAATATAAACCCATCCGCATCATTATCAGACGGTCAGAGCAACTGGTTCAGTATAAAAAGCGAGAAAGTATGTGTAGGACCGGCGGGAGGGGAGGTTGGATGGATTTTGTTTGTGTCCAGTGTGAAACCAATTCAACGTTGACTTGTTCACCTCGTTCGCAGGAAAAGGCGCATGAATGCAACAATAAAGCGCAAGGAATGTTGTGTACAATAAGAACGCCTTTCTTGCTTTTCGTTTATCATTTGTACGCCATGTAGTCTGTACTGAGTCCCATGTAAATATATCTGCGCAAATATGCTACGCTCAGAGCTAGTGACGTAGAATAAAAAGCCAGAAAGACCGCTTATGGTGGCCGGGAGGGCAGGTGGATGGGTCCAACAAACACAGGACTTTCAACCAGGAGACCGGTGTTTTGTTTTGCAAGTTACGTTACGTTTTTTCCGTATATATTTTACTTAATTTACGTACTTATTTTAAGCCCAACTATGACGTTTCTCCTAAATCTAACTAAATGGTTTTGTTGCCTAAACCCAACTGCAGACAGTACCGTCGGGGCGGCTGTAGAGCGGTCGTCCTTTAACCGAAAGGTTGGCGGTTCAAACCCCCGATTCCTACTGTCTGCATGTTGAAGTGAACTTGAATGAGACACTGAACCCCAAGTTGCTCCCTGGGTGCTTTACAGCCCCTCTTAAATGACATGCGACAAGCCTAAAATGCATCCTCATGACACGTGGAATGCCGTAATGTCGTGCTATTTATATGCCTTCCCGTTTAGGTTTTCTGCATAACTTGAGTACTTAACCAACGCCGGGTACATAAGTTATGTAACAAGCATTGTTATTTTAACCTTTTCCAAAACCTAACAAAGTAGTTTTGTTTCTTAAGTAAACCTAAAAACTAAATTGGGGTACCTACAGTGTCATAGTTTGTAGCGTGGGGCCGCTGACCAAGCGTCGGTATTTGCCGAGTTGAGACTGTTGTGTAAGTAGGCAGTTGTTTGCTCACACGTTAACAACCTTTAAAGCTCAAAGACACGGTGGCCGTCTGTGTATCTGTCTGCTTGTTTGGATGTTTTTCTGCCCCCTAGCGACCAGAAGTTGATTAATGCGGCTTTAAAGACAGCAAAACACATTTCAGCTCCCAGTCTCCATATAGTTCTTACTGGATTTAAACTATGAGGTAATGCTGCGTCGATAATGAGAACACATTGTGCTGCACTTAAGTGTCACAAAATATTTCGTCTCAAATGGCCGTTACATAAAAATAACACTAAACTTGTAATTTAAAAACCATAAAAATCTGAAAAATGGCGAAATTAAACCTCATAACTCAAAGCTCCCCTTCATCTGATCCCTTCTGCACAATATGTAAAGTTACTCAGTTTCATTGAGTCTTTTGTGGAAATTAAAGTGGACTGAATTAATATCAAACCCAGCAGCTCTTTTCTGATCGTCGTAACAGAAGAGGAGGATGGCTCGATGCCTCCCGTCAGGACTGTCCAGCTATTCTAGAGGCTTTGATAGCTGCATGAAGAGCTGCTACAAATCAATTTCCTCTCAGAGCGGCGATGCCAGATGATTAGAAAAGCGGCGTGGAGATGTTTCCAGTTGCGTTGGACAAAATGGCGGTGTGCAGTTGAGTGTAGTCGTCTGGCAGGTTCCTGCTGTGTCACAGCTCAGCAGATGATCCCATCAGCTCGGCGGTGACAAATGTAATAACATATGGATTGTTAGTGGGTGAGGGGAGGTCGTCTTTCCTCTCCTGCTGCTCACTTTAAGGCCTTTTGTCTTCCCTGGAGGGCGCTTAGAGGCCAAAGGAAATTAATTTCGGCGCTTCCTGTGTGGGGGGAAACCTCACCGCTCCTCGCTCATCCTCTCCGATCTTGCGGTGTCGTGAAATGTCTGCCTCATCAGAAACAGACAGCGTACATGTCGTGAATCATCAGACGTCACGGCGGCACAACAGAAGCAGAGAAAACAATATTTATAATGTCTGAGACGGAGCATCCAGACTGGTAAACGCTACTTTATAATATGGTGATGAGGTTTAAATGCTTTTGTTCAAAAATAAAACGCTTGTCATTCTACATTTAGTCTGTGAGCAAACAATAGTGTCTTTGCTCTCTCTTTTGGTGTAAAAAAAACAGAGAAAGTTGTGCTTGCACTCGACTTAGAAACCCTAAAATAGTATAGTTTAGTATTTTTTCTATTAACATTAAATGTGCATGACTAGATAAGGAACAATCAAATGTAAAGTTAGAAATAAAACATCCGATATAATAGTATAAATAGTATAATTCTCAAATGCAACTGGAAAAAGGCCACTTAAAAAATGAGTAAAAAACAATGAATATAAGGTGTTTTTACTTATAATAAGTAAAAACAATCTACAAATGCAACATGTGAAAATCCATTTGGTAAGATTTCTTGAAATAGGATGTAATATTTAGGTCTTTGCAGATAAACAGAGATCTTGAAATTAGCTGGGAAAACTCATTTTGAGCTATATTTCATGTGTCATATGGAGCTTTAACAAGATTTTCAAGATGTGTTGTCTGAAAAAAGTCCCTATACTCACTACTTACGTTAGTTGTGTTATGAGATAATTTGACTACTAATTAGACGATACGTTAATCATTATTATCCTGGCCAAAATAATTATAATTCAAAATATTATCCCAATATTCATATTGCAAAACATACTAGAATCACTTTACCTTACATTTTATTAAGAAACAAATATTTTCATTGCATCACAGACAGGACACACATTTTATTTGTGAAAAAATAAACAATTAAGCAATCTCTAATAAGCTAATCATAAATGCATAAATAAAAAAATAATACTATAATACAATAATAACAAGAAAAATAGTAACATTGTGTAAAATCACTATCCCAATAATCCGATAATGGAAATTCACCACGATCCACTTAATGTGTTTTTTATCGCAGTCCACGATAAAATCCTATATCGTCCTGTCCCTACTCCACATATTGATTAAACAGCCCGAACGTATATCAAAATAAAGAAGTTAAATACTTTATTTATATAGAAATATGACTTGTTTTTTCCTTAAAAATTAGTCAAAGCGATTAATCAATTATCAAAATAGATGTCGATTCATTTAATAATCGATTAATGGCTCAGAATTTAAAGAGAAAAGTTCAAAAGCAGCTTCTTTAACCAAACACTTGTGATCAACTGAATAACAATCGAGCAGCTTGATGTCGTTTGAAGACAGAGGTTCATCGTTCTGTAGAAGTCTTTGTGTTTGGGACGCCTCGTTGGCCGGCTGGACTCGTTAGCCTCGGGGGCTTCAGATCCGACTCACGCCGTCACTCCGGCCTGTCGTCTACTTCCTGTCTGTCCTCGCCGCCGGTCTGTGGGAAAAACTAATAAAACGCAAGAAGCGAGCCGGACCGGCCAAAACATTTCTCCTTTTGTTTCATAGCTGCTTTGTTGTTAATGATCCGTTGCATCGTGATGTATCAATGAAGGATTTTCTGCAGAGTCTGCTTTGAACATTTGTCTGTTTTTCTTCTAGTGTTTCACATGACAGCAGCATGTTGTAGCTCTGCTCATATCTACAGTCAGTACTGGTGACCTAAACACTAATTTATTTATTGCTTTGATGGCTGAAAGTGTTTTTAACCATGTTTGAAAATCCACTTAGGCCACTCCGTCGTGTAAAAATCTGCTTTATAAACAAAATGTGATTTGATTTGACTTTCTGGAGACACATCTGTTAACGTGGCGGACGCGTCCGTGTCTCTCGGGTTGTGAATGTCCAGATGATTTTTCAAAGGAACGTCATTTAATGAAAACATCACTTATTTAGCCTGATTGTATCTGAGCGTGAACAACTGTCAGCCGACGTCCTCTGGCTGCCCTCGCCGGCGTTTGTTCCCAGTTTGTTTTCCAGCTTTGACTTGACACCACCTCCGGCCGACTGGGGACTAGAAGCAGGACTCCTCTGGGCCGTGTGGGTTTCTGTGTCGATTTCGAAATCTCTATTGTTAAAACGTGACTGATTCAACCTGCATCCACGTCATGAAAGCTTTTCTATTCGCTGGTTTAACGCTCGTTGTCTGGTATTTAATTTTATTTAATTTTATTTAATTTTATTTAATTTTATTTAATTTTATTTTATTTTATTTAATTTTATTTTATTTTATTTTATTTTAGTTTAGTTTAGCTTAGTTTAATTTAGTTTGGTTTTAATTTTTTTATTCTTTTTCCCAACTTGTGGTTATTGAAATATGTTTAAAAAATATAAATAAATAAATAAAATAAAATAAAATGATGCATCCCCTCACTTGCACAATAAAATGATCACGGTGGAAACGACATAAAGAGACAAAAGAAGAAGAAAAAAATAATATATATATATATATATATATATATATATATATATATATTGTGCAAGTGAGGGGATGCACAATTTTTTATTTTATTATTTAAACATTTTTTCATGTGTTATGTTGAAATTAAGATAAATAAATAAAATATAATCGTGCATCCCCTCACTTACACATTAAAATGATCACGGTGGACAGGACATCAAGTGATCAAAAATCACAAACCTTTACTTCTGATACTTTAGTTCCTTAGTTTCCATTTTTATGCATTCATATTTATTATTATTATTATTATTATTATTATATTTTTTCTTTCTCCCAAGTTGTGGTTATTAAAATATGTTTTTAATGTATTTCTTGGGTTACTGCCCTCGTCAAAGATTGTATATACAGTATACTGTATTTGTGTTATATTAAAATAAAATAAAATATTAAAAGAATAAAAATAAAAAATAAATAAAGACACAGAAAAAAATCCCAAATTTTTACTTCTGAGCCACTTAAATTCTGTAGTTTCCATATTTAAAATGCTGTTTTACCAGTTGAAAGAACCCCGGCAGCAGGAAAACAAAACAACCCACAACTTTTGAAAGTTTTTCTTCCTTTTCTTGTAAAGCTGCAGCCTGGCAACATCTATTTATTCCGGAAAACACAATTTTGCACAACACCAGAGACATCAGAGACACCAGAGCACCGCCCACACAGTTTGATGGACAGGTGATGTCTGGGCAGATGGAGATAAAACATGTTATTTTATTTATTATTATAATGCATCTGTGTGTATCTCTGCTGCAGCCCAGTCATCATTAGTGTGTTTCTGATACTCGGAGCTGTTTCCTCCCTCAGAAATGACCCCCTCTGCCTGTTGCAACAGGGTTGAGGGGGGAGTTTGGCTCTGGGTCGGTTTTCTCACTCTCAGATTAATCAAGAGCAGACCGAGGCCCCGAGGCGAGGCTGGGGCCGACACCGTCTGACGCCTCCGCTCCGCTGTGAAATAATCCTCGGCCCTCCGGCGAGCGTCATCGCGGCGTGAACTCGGTTTCCGCTTCGTGTCACGTGGCCCTGATGGAGACGCTAATTGATGTTGCAAAGGACTTACATGTATTGTGTGTTCGCGGAGAGGAAAATTGAGGGCTTGAGGGTTTTTTGTTTTGGAAAGTTTCGAGGCTCACGTCATGTACGCACATACAGATTGGTGATACATCACTGAATTTATGAGGCCTTCAGACACCAAAGTCACTTCCTAACCAGTAATCCTTCACAACAACACTCTGGATCCTCACTGGAACCTGATCCAACACAAGTTTGACATCTGTTCCACATGTCTTGTCACTGTGTCATTAAATAAATATTAGCACTTTATTTCTTCTCTGGTTTCAGATTCATAAAAATTGAGAATGTGATGTTTGATTTTGCCTGCAAAGGGATAAAAGATACGTTCTCAATCTGGTGTCCGTCATCATTTTGTGCTTATTCTCACAAAGATCTTCTTCCCTTTCATGTTTCCAGATCATCCTCCACTCCATGCACAAGTATCAGCCTCGCGTTCACGTCATCAGGAAGGACTTCAGCAGCGAACTGTCTCAAAACAAGGCGGTGCCCAGCGGGGAGGGAGTCAAGACCTTCAGCTTCCCTGAGACCGTCTTCACCACCGTCACTGCCTACCAGAACCAACAGGTATGCAGCTCTCGTTTGAGTTTTCAGTCGCCCCACAGGTCTTGCAACCACAGGAATTATTGCAAATTCAAATAGTCCCTGCTAAATTTGCATTATTTTTTTAAATCCCTGCTTTTCCTGCAAAAAAATATGACATTTGGGAACACTTTTACAAACACTTTTATGAGCCAAAGTCAGATAAATACAGAGCCTCAGTCTCATCAATGTTTTATTATAACTGCATTATCTCTCTAGAACGTGTTCTCTCAGGTGTTGCTTCTCAAATTGACCAAAATTCAACCATTTCTACTTTAATTTCTACTTTAAATTTGGATTATGGAGCTTATTGCCAATACTACATTGCAAAGTAGGAACCCACTTCTAGATCGCTTAGAGAAAAAATTAACAGAAACAAAGAATGACCCACAATTTATTATGAAATAGCACAGAAACGTTGTCATATTTAAGTGTTTTTGGAAAGGCATTTTAAGCTCCAATAATCACATAAAGATCTCCTTTCCATGTTCTTGTCGTCTGCAGATCACCAGACTAAAGATCGACCGCAACCCGTTCGCCAAAGGATTCAGGGACTCTGGCAGAAACAGGTTCGTTATCATCACAACATCATGTTTACCAACAGTTACAGTATTTTATACGCTGCTCCTCACAAATCTGTGTGACCTTTAATATGGAAATAATGGTCTGAAGATAGCACCATATGTTGCTCCATATAAAACCAGCTGCAGCACAGACAGACAGATCTGACCTCTCTCTGTATTACTATCATCGTCTTGAGGTATTCTACATCATAAACTGACGTCATGCTCTAATTATATACCCCGAAGTCATGGTGTTTTTTTCACCCAGTGTGGTATAACGTGATGATTGTAGCCAGAAGAGGGTTTGCAGTTAACTTTGTTGATGTTGTTTTACTATCAACAGCCCACGCTGACCTGTCACAGCTCTTGTTTCTCTGTAGCTTCTCTTGCACCAACTTGTAGTCACATTTATAGTATATATTTCAGACCAGTCGCACTAAATGGCGTGTCATTTGTACGCCATGTAGTCTGTACTGACTGCAATGTAAACGCATTTGTGTAAATATGCTACGTTCAGAGCTCATGACGTAGAATAACAAGAGAGAGAGAGACAGCTTATTGTAGGCGGGTCCAACAAACACAGGACTTTCATCCAGTAGACCGATGTTCGTGTCCCAAAGTGTTGTTGAGTTATTTTGATGATACCTCAGTGACGTTTGGAGCATGTTTTCCGTGCTTAAGTGACGTTGTTTCTGCATGTAGTTTACTTAGTTTACACACTTATTTTAAGCCCAAGTTGTTTTGTCGCCTAAACTTAACTGCGGACGAAGTTTTGTTGTGTGGTGTAAAAATGACACTCGAAAAGGCTAAAATGCGTTATCATGACACGCAGAACATCCTTGTCATGTCGTGCCATTTATGAGTCTTCCTGTGAGATCAGGTTGCATATTTAGGAGCTGCTGCAGACTGAAATATAGCCATTAAAATGCTGTTGAAACAAGAGTTACATGTAACCGTCTAAAGACATGCATTTTCAACTGATTTTCGCCTACTTCAACTTAGACGTCTAGACATCTTTCAACCTGCAAATCCATGCTTAGTCATGAGTCATGTTTTTTATTACACACCATACAAGTCGCTGAAACCAGGAAATCATGCAGCATCGATCATTATACGACTCTTTAAGATATATTATATATCTGAGCCCTCCTCTTCCTGTCTCACACCATGTAGACATATAGACAGACAGACAGACGGGGCGTTGCACTGTTGCATCAGCTGTGTTGTCACTGCCGGTGTGCTGATGTCAGCCGGAGGGAGGGCTCCTATTGGCTGTCGACGCTGTGGCATCATAAATCATATTACTGATCATCACACACCTTTTGAGCCAGCTTATGATGTCTTTAAATATGTTTGATTTTGTCTTCCTTACTCGTCTTGTCCTGGAGTTTCCTCCTCTCTCTCTTCTTCCTTCCTCTCTACGTCTGTCTCTCCATTAATACGTCTCTCTTCCTCTTTCCTCTCTCCGTCTGTCTCTCCTCTCGATTAATTTGTCTCTCTTCCTCTTCCTCCTTCCTCTCTCCGTCTGTCTCTCCTCTCGATTAATTTGTCTCTCTTCCTTTTCCTCCTTCCTCTCTCCGTCTGTCTCTCCTCTCCCTTAATTCGTCCCTCTTCCTCCTTCCTCTCTCCGTCTGTCTCTCTTCCTCTCCGTCTCTGAATTATCATATACAACGTTTGTGGAGAGGAGGAGGAGGAGGAGGAAGAAGAGGGGTGTGTGTACCGAACCACCAGACCCCTCCACACACATGAAAGCAGCCCCCCCTCCATCTGGTCTGCATTATTGGCACACAGATATTTGAGACATCTTTTTCCGTTTTTCAAACAATAGGCTGTTTGATTTATGAACTGGCATCAGAATTTCATTGCAGAAAAGCTACAGATTAAAAGATAACGCAGAGTGAGATATTTGCCCGGAGAGAGAGAAAATTAATTTATCCTCACGTACGGGACTGTTCGGGATTCCTTCGCTTCAGTCGGCCGTGATGTTGGGATTCGTTCTGTTCAGATTCAAGTAGACACTTCAGACTTCCGTCACCTTAAACATCCGTTTCTTTGTGTCTGCAGCTGCTTTTTATCTTCATTCATTCATGAATATTGTTAGTGAGCTGCAGCTCTGACCTCTGACCTTCACACTGCTGCTTTTTGCTAATTATGGTGATTTAAGAGTTTAATCGGTCACACACTGTACTGGAGGTTACGCTGGATGTCTGCTGAACATTACATGTAACTGTAGCTTTTAATTCAGACACATTATTAGATTAGATTTCACACCACAGCTCGAAGTTTAGACCATGTGGTCCTGCGCCACATAAATGAATAGATTTATTTTTCCTTCCATGTGGGCTCAGATCCGATTTTTAATAATAAGAATAATGATAATCAATGACAAAAACAAGGCTTTCACCCAGAAGACCAGGAGGTGCATCCTGTGTGAAAACCAACAATGTGGAGTTGTCTTTGTTTCACTTTCACTTTTGAAACGTAGTTATTTTCAGCCAAAACATGTTTTTCCCTAAATAAATACGTGTTTTTGTTGCCTAAACCTAAAGAAGTTGTAGTTTTGTTGCCTAAACACGCTTTGTTGTTTGTTTTTCATGCAGTTTTACATGTTAGAATGTGTTGCTTTTTAAGTTTCACTTTCACTTTTACAACGTAGTAGACGCAGTAGGCCCCTTCTGACCCACATGTATGGTGGTTATAGCAACCGCCAACGCCTATCTAATGGCCTGATAACAATCAGACAATACAGACTTATCAAAAAGAGTCTTACAATATCGGCGAACATTTCAGAGATAAAGAGAAATTGTTGCTAATACCACTCACGGATACGGCTACGGTTGCTAAACTATTTGCAACATTTTCTCCCCATCCCTCTAACAGTTTAACCTTCTGCTACCTGCAAGATGCACAGAAAAAGGTCCTCTTGGAGACAGTGTTATACGTCACTGTTCTGCCGCCCTCCTGCTTTGTTTTTTGTCTGTCGTTGCCGGCTGCAGCAGTCAGATCCCGTAGGATCCCCAGCAGTCTTTTTTATGTCATGAGAACACAAGCAAATATTACAATTGCAAAACTGATAGGATAATTGTGTGAAGATATGTCAGCAGACAGGAGCCAAATGCCGAGGCTGATATGGAAAAATGAATAAAGGCGTGTAGGAGAAAGAACTCACTGAGCTCCATTTCTGATTTTAATATGAAGTGCTTTAAATTGAAATGCTCCATAGACGTTGTTTTGTAATCACACATCGGAGGTATTTAATACTGTTTTCATTCATTTTTCTTTTAGGGAGGTAAAAAAGTTACATGAAATATTTTTTTCCGTCCAGTCTGACAGCATCACATTCTCTCTCTCTATCTGCATATTCATTGAGATATTTAAAGCCAAGACTTTTTGGCTTCACTGTGAGATCAGACCAGATCAGATGAATCACTTTATACACATTTCTCTGCAACGTGCCAACATATCTGGCGTGTTTGGAAACTCTTCGTGTCTTGACTCAAGTGCAGTTTGGCACATTTGAACAGTGTTTGTTGTAATGACAGACACGCTGACTGGGATCAGAAAGGTCAAACGTAAAAAGAGGAAACATATCACGTTACAAAAAGTGAGCTCAGTGTACCAGATTATAATACCATTAGAATACAAATGTCTGAACTATGAGATTATCCAGTTTACCTCGATAAAGTTTCTGCAGTGAAGCAACACAAATTAAACAATTCATTTGAATATTTAATTACCTTGAAACAACGTAAATGTTGCTTGATAATTTATCTCAATTTAAAATGAATCATCCTATAATAAAAATATGTATCCCCATACGACGGTTTGAATAACTTACGAAAAGTTATTCCTCATTTTTTTGTGCATTTTTTATGAATGTCCAGCATCACATGTCAATTTCCACTTGTTACATGCATGCAGATTTTCAAAATAAACTTCCGTCTTCACGGGAAACAACTTGGTTAGGTTAAGGTTGTTAGGTTCAACAAAAATATTTAGTTAGGGCCTGATTGAAATAGTGTGACCTTCTTGAATTGCTCTTTTTTGCTCTAGATGGTTTGTTCCACAGAACAATCTGAGAAGCCATCATTTGAAATTGATTGGAAAAGGGCAGGCACTTTCAAAAAAATACCTGGCAGGTGATTGGATAAACCATCTGTCAATCAAACTAATGAAAGCAGAACTAACTGAAGGCAAAAACAACCGTTCTTTGCTCTTCTTTCATTGAAGAAATACTCTCCAGTTCTGTTGCTAAAGCAGCATCTACGCTAACCTCTTCAGGAGACGCCGTTGTTGTTTAGAACCAACAGTCGCCTCTCCGTGTCACGCTATGATCTCACCGGGTCTCAATCAGCTAACTCTGCACAAGTTGAAGACAGCTGCAAATAAAAGTGTTGCAAACAAGAAGCAGCAAACATTAAAACAGGTGTGACATCTTTTGTTTTTGTTGCCGTGCCAGACGCGTCTGTTAAACATTAAACTCAGTTTATATTAATATCGGATATGAGCGA
This sequence comes from Sebastes fasciatus, assembly GCF_043250625.1. Lineage (NCBI taxonomy): Eukaryota > Metazoa > Chordata > Actinopteri > Perciformes > Sebastidae > Sebastes > Sebastes fasciatus. The sequence continues at coordinate 30,309,065 of NC_133808.1, read as the reverse complement.
CATTAACAGTCATCAGAAACAGCTAAGACGCTTTTCTTTGGATTATATCGGTGGAGTGACTGCAGAGTGAACGCAGCCTGTTTCCTGTGGAACACGACCAACTAATTCCACATCGAGGGGGAAATTTTAAATTAATAGAAAAGGGCAAAGCTGCACTGCTAATTCTCAAATTAAGCACCGGCTTGTTTTCCTGTTTCTGACGTTCTTAATGGCGTCTTAATATAGAACTCAGGTGTGTCTGGTGACCGGGCTTTATGGCCTGTAGCGGCTCATTTTGTTGGTCCGGTGTGACTGTATGAATGAGTGCAGTGATGGCGAGGGCCCCGGCCCGATTAGCATGGCGCACTAACGAGCTGCCAGGGCCGGGGAGTTAGTGGCCCTAAAATAACACGGCGAGCGGCGACGGGCGCTGCTTTCCCTGGGACGGGGGCCGAGCGGCGTGCGGGGAAGTAAATCAAGCAGGAAGGAGAACCGTGTACAAGATTCAAGATGAAACGTCACCCAGATTTATGTGCTCAGTAAAAACCTGCTCCTTTTTAATGGCTCCAGTTTCCTCCAAGCACGACTCCAGTTTCTCCCTCCCTCTCTCCACCCTCCTCCTCTGTCTCTCTCTTTCATTCACACACACATTAGTATTAACTAATATCACTTCCCCTCTCTGTTTCTCTCAATATATTTCCTCCTACTCACTAATGGTCTCTCCGTCTATCACTCATATCCACCCACACATGCGCTGGTCATAAATTTTATGACTTAAAAGTTAAAAATACCTTTTATTTACATGGCACTGTTTCAAAAACAACGTTATTATAAAGTATAGTACAGTTGGTAATCTTCTTTAAAAGCATTTTTTGTTATATTAGTTGAAATTGTCATTACATCCCGACAGCTATCAATAAATCAAATCCTTTGACAAAAAAAGGAACTAAATCTTTGGCTGTCGCTGGACTGTAATAAACCCGCCCAATAGCAAGCTAGTGAGTACTAACAATAGCCATGTTCATTGTTTACGTTCATTATGATCATTTTCAGGGAGTGGCTGTCAGTTTTAATAATAATAATAATAATACATTTTATTTATAGAGCGCTTTTCATGAAACTCAAAGACACGTTACACAGTTAAAATGATCATAAATAACAACATCATTATATATAAAACACAGAGATGAGGACTTACGTCACACTTAAGTTGCACCTACAGTGACTTGAGACTCGACTTGGACTTGCAAAAAATGACTTGTGAGCATCTCTAGGTTTAAGAGTCCAGAGGGATGTGTTAATTTACAGCCGATAATTAACTGTCATTAGTTGGAGACACCGTGTAATTATACAATACGGTTGTACTCTAACTGAAAAATAGGTTACGGTTATTATTGCATGCCTAATAAAGTTAGCAATATTTTCCTATTACCCTGAGTAATTTTCCATTTTTAGGTGCAAAATACAGTTGTTAAACTTTAAAGGAAAGTTTTTATTGTGTTTTTCATATTGCATTGCAAATGTCCTATTTAAAGTGTTCATATAGCAAACAGCTAATCAAAGGAGTGATGATACAGTGCATGCTTTGAAATCCTATGCTGTGTTTGAAGCAGACCGGATGCAGCAAATGACAGAACGTTCATTAAAACCATAAGAGACTTGAGACTTGACTTGGACTTGCAAGAAAATGTACGTGAGAGCATGTCTGGAGCTCCCCAGCTGAGGGATCTGGACCACCCTAGTCATGAGGCGAGAGTTTGAAACAACTCGTCGTGCCTCGTTGGTCAGAAGAGCTCCCGCAGTGATCAGGCTTGAGGGGAATTATCTGATCATAGATGTAAGAGAGAGAGTCTTTGACCATGTGAGGCTTAAAAAACAAGCAATAAAATGTTAAAATTCCCCACCAAGCTCTCTCTCTTTGTTCATGTCATCTGGTCAACACTCACATGCAGAGATCGTTATTGTTCTTTCTTTTTAAATTCTGAAATCTCTCTCTCTGTGTGTGTCTGTTTGTCAGGACCGGCCTGGAGGCGATCATGGAGACCTATGCTTTCTGGAGACCTCCTGTTAGGACCCTCACGTTCGAAGACTTCACCAACATGCAGAAACAGCAAGGTATGTGGATACTCATTCTCTCTCTGTATACAAGAGAAAACAACACAATGTGCCTCTTGAAAATCCCCCCTCAGTATATCTTATCTACTTCTAATTCAATGTCCTCCTATAGGATTTCGTGTATATAGATATAGAGATTTAGTGTAGAACAGTAACAGAAAAAATATTTTTAGCAAGCTTAAAAAGTTGAGCAAAGTCCATTTCTACTTCTACTTCTCGCTAGAAAGAATCCCTCGTCTTATTTTGAAGGACTGACATCCAAAGCTGATGATTTGACCTCCACCTGACGACACCCAAAATAAATGATTCCAGATATGCTAACAGAGCATTTGTTAGAGAGTTAAAGGGACTATTTGTAACTTTCAGAAATGCTTGTTAACAGCGACACCTGTGGTCGTTAAGTCAACGAAAGTCAGCGTCATGCTCGCGCTTGCTCGCTCTAAATAGAAATGAACGAGCATCGCTCAAACAGTGAGGCGACACACGTCAGCTAAAACCACAATATCACTCTATATTTCACCTGCTTGGCAGTAATGTTAGCTGACCAGACGAAGGTCTCTCCATGAACATGATTTAGATCTGATCCTAGTGTTGGCTTTTCCTGCTTCAGCCTCCGAAGACGCGCAAGAACGCGCACGCTGTGTGAGTGAAGGCAAGCAGGCAGAGACTCCAGCCACACGCGACCCGGTGGATTTATACGTGTAAGAAGTTACAAACAGTCCCTTTAAAAAGCTTTTTTATGGTAGATTTTGTCTCGCTTAATGTCGGAGACCTGAACATTTTCTCCTCAGACATATCAGAGCCCACTGACCCAATTAGATCAGCTTTTTACCCTCCAAACAACTCGTGGGAGAATCTTCACTCTTGGGTTGAAGCACCGTCTGCTCTTGACATGAAGAGATGAATGTGAACTAAAAACCATGATTAGTAGGGCTGTCGTCGATCAGAGAAATTCTTGACTGACTAACTCTCACACGATTTTGTCGACTAATCGATTAGTTGATTTAATCGACAGATCTGTTAAACTGAGTTTCTCCAGTCACACAAAAGCACCACTTTAAATCTGTTGTTTACCAGAGATGTGCTCATACGTTTCTTAGAAAAAAGTCATTCAGGATGACAGAAGCATAAAAAACAGCTATTCAACTAAAAGGGGGCAGCCCTGGATCTGTTCCAGTGTTCTGGATAATAGAGAAATTAAACTATTCCTCATTTTAAATGTGATCTGAATCCTTGGAAACCACTTTGAGAACCAGTGGCGTTAATGCACTTTTATAACGTTAAATACCACTCTCAATTAGATGTGAATGTGTCATCAGCGTGTTGGCACAAAACAATTGATGGTTATTATTGTGATTCATTATCACAGCAACAATTATTTCAGATTACCAAGAAGATAATCCATCTTTTAATCATCATATTGAGTGTCTTACTCAGGGTTTACGTTAAATTTCTATTATAGAAACAAATGATTGCAATTGATTATGGTGATATTTTATATTTTCATGCAAGTTAATCTTCTTTAAAACTGTTACATTCAGTTTATCATGCTGCGTTAAGATTTGGGTTTCTGCACACATCATTGCAGTTTGTGTTCTTTATATAATGGTAGAGTGGAACATTTGTACATTTTCTGTATAAGAGGCCGTATTACATGAACCAGCTCCTTTTTCTACTGACGCCAAAAACAGTAGCTGCAACCTCCGTCCACGCAAACAAATTATCAGTCGTTACTAGAACCTGTCCCGTTTTTAGTGACGTTTTTGGACCCTCGTCTTAGTGGGAGCTTTTTAACCTTTTTACAGTTTAGTTTTTAGGTCTGTTATTTTGTATTTTTATGTGTGTAAAACTTCTAAGCTGCCATCTTGGCCCGGACCCCCTTGAAAATGAGATTCACAATCTCAGTGGGATTATCCTGGCTAAATAAAACATAAATATGGTATAATTAGCTGTTAATTAAGCAACATCTGTTTTAACTGCATATATATATAACTGTGTCTAAAACTGAGAGTAGTGCACGATGACTTTGGAGCGTGCTGTCCCAACCTGAACTCTCTCTCTCTGCATACTTTCCCTGCATATATCACCACACACCACATCAGCTATGGTCGTCCTTTATGTGAGCTGCTCCCCCTGGCAGCTCCGGCAGGCGTCTGCTGAACTTTTCACATCACGCTGCAGCCCTCCAAAATAAAATCGTTAAACGAACCCTGTGGCTTTTGGAACGGCTCCGGCGACACGAGTCAGCGTCAGCCGTGGGGCCGCCTCCCTTTGTCCCGGCTCCAGGGCCTCCGGCGCAAGGTCTTAGTCACGGCTCATACCGAGGGCCACGCCGCCGCCGCTGCTGCCGCCGCTTTTTTAAAAGCAACCGAGCCTCTCCCGGTTACCTCTGGAGGTCAGCATGACGTGACGCTTTTTTTGTCTGAGCGGGCGGACATGTGTTTGTTATCATTAAACTCCTCCAAAGTGATTAGGATTTAATCACCGCCTGTGAACCCTGTATGTGTGTGTCTTTGCCCTTATGGCACCAGACACCCTTTTCCCTTCATGTAATCAACTGTTCCCCCTCGGCGCTGAAGCACCTCGAGCCCTTCTAACCAGAGGAAAACATGACATCACCAAACTATCGTCCGCCTCGCTCTTTTTCCTCATATATGTCTACCTTTCTACCCCCCCCACCCTCCCCTTTCAGAGCACTGCAGCGATATTATCGAAGGCATATGGTGCAAAATCAGAACCCCAGCCAAGCGAGTCCTGGATTATTTAGTTCTGCCTCCTCCTCATTCCGGGTTCAAACTGAATTTCTCCAACAGCAAGATGAACCAGAGCCAAATTCTCATTAATAGAGAAATATGCTATCATTTCACTGTGAAAGGCCCCACTCACTGGATACTAAAAGGACTTGGGGTGTGGGGGCAGCTCTGTTGACCAGACTCGGTCCAAACTGAATCCATATTTATCTCCACATACCAGCGGTGTATATTTTTTACGATACGGTTCTGGATCTAGAGGGTTTCAAAGACTGTAATTAGTCCGAGAGGTCGGAGTCTGAAAACGTCCACGTGGATCAACGAGGTTGTAAATTGGCAACAGGTGAATTCATAGTGTAGCTAAGTCTGACTCAGTGCATGCTGGGAAATGCTCCCCAGGGCCAGCCCTAGGCAAAATTCAGATTTGGAGCCCCCCATAGGCGCCATAGGAGGCGGCGGCGCTCTAGGGTTAGCGTTCTGGGGGGTTGAACTCTCGTTACTTGCCTCGTAAACATTAACACACATCACAATGGTTTTAAGACAAAAAAATTCATTTTTATTTTCATAAATAACTGTATTTATCATAATTAGGGAAGTCGGTCGATTAAAATAGTTAATCACAATTAATTGCACATTTTTATCTGTTCAAAATGTACCTTAAAGGGAGATTTGTCAAGTATTTAATCCTCTTATCAACATGGGAGTGGACAAATATGCTGCTTTATGCAAATATATGTATATATTTATTATTGTAAATCAATTAACAACACAAAACAATGACAGATATTGTCCAGAACCCTCACAGGTACTGCATTTAGCATTAAACAATATGCTCCAATCATAACATGGCAAACTGCAGCCCAACAGGCAACAACAGCTGTCAGTGTGTCAGTGTGCTGACTTGACTATGACTTGCCCCAAACTGCATGTGATTATCATAAAGTGGGCATGTCTGTAAATGGGAGACTCGTGGGTACCCATAGAACCCATTTACATTCACACATCTGGAGGTCAGAGGTCAAGGGACCCCTTTGAAAATGGCCATGACAGTTTTTCCCTCGCCAAAATTTATTGCAAGTTTGGAGCTGAGCCCGCTCCGACCTCTGAAAGTTTGGCGACCCTTTGGATTTGCGTATACACGTCCAAAGAATGCTCCTAAAACCTGAATAATATCGGCATATCCCACATGTCTTAATCTGAAAATGCTCCATTCAGAATAATTCAGAATATTCAAACAGAATATGTTGTTTACATGACCCGTATGACTCCTCTTGATCCTGACCAAAGTCTCTGAGTATTATGTGTATTTTATCACTGACTCAACTGGTTGTTTTTATTTTTCCGTTTTATATAAATATATTATATTACCTGTATTTCACCGTCTCTGTATCTGTGTGTTTTCCAGGTGGCAGTACAGGAACGTCTCCCACCACCTCCAGCACAGGAACCCCGTCCCCCTCTGGAGCGGCTCACCTCCTGTCTCCCTCCTGCTCCCCTCCCACCTTCCACCTCGCCCCCAACACCTTCAATGTGGGCTGCAGGGAAAGCCAGCTGTGCAACCTGGGCCTGTCCGAGTACCCGGCCTGCGCCCGCAGCAACATGGCGGCCCTGCAGGGCTACGGCGGCCTGGCCGACAGCTCCTACGGACGCCTCCAGGCCGCGGGGGGCGCCGTGGGGTCTGGTCAGACCTCTGAATCCTTCCTGCCGCAGAGGACTTCCTCCTTGATTGCCGCGGGCATGCAGGGCAGCGCTCATGCCTCGCTGACAGGCGGCGGTGGTGGCGGCTCTGGAGGAAAAATGGATGCCTACGGCGGTCAGCTCGGCTCCTTCCCAGCCTCGCAGCTTCAGTACGTGATGCAAGCCGGCGGCGGCTCTGGCTCCGGCTCGTCCTCTTCATCCGGCTCCTCCCCGTCTTCCGCCCACATGTTCAGCGGGAGCCACCACCACGTGCAGCAGGGCTCCTACAACGCCTTCTCCCTGCACAACCCTTACAACCTGTACGGATACAACTTCCCCACCTCCCCTCGCCTGGCCGCCAGCCCCGAGAAGCCCCAGGGAGGGTTGCTCTGCTCCTCGTCTCCCGCCGGGGCCTTCGCCGAGCGCCAGTACCTGTCCAACGGAAGCATGGACATGCACATGATCGGCAACACCGGCGGCGGCCAGCAGGGCGGCGGCTCCTGCGACGGACGCCAGTACGGCTCCTCCTCTCAGATGTCCATGCACATGGTGTAGAAACAGTCCGCCATGTTTCTGAGAAGCAAATCTTCTAATCTATGAACCCGGTGTGGCGTTGATGTTGAACCGCTGTTTTTACCTTTCAGAAAAGGATACGTGTTTTTTAAAGACACTCCACCACATACAGCATTATAAAGGGAGTCAGAACTATTATTTAATTATCTTTGTATTAATGAAGCGATAATTGGGACGACTCTCTTTCTGTTTCTAACAGGAAACAGACTCAACAGATTGTAATACGAAGCTCAGAAGGGATTGTGAATCTGTTATGGTGCAATAGTAGCAACACTCAAGTGACTCATTCTTGATTTTATTTTTCGGGACTCAAAAGGCCGTGACGTCATGTAACCAAAGAATCTTCACTGTGATCCAGAAGTTTGTTTTACTTCACGCAGCACTTGTGCCGAATCCTTTTTAGCGATGTCAAGATTCGGCATCACGGTCTGACTGGAACGAAACAACTGGAGAAGATCACTGAATGACCCGCTGCTCCACACACACACGCAGGAGATGAAGTATCTGGACGCCGCGGGGTGAAAACGACACGCTAAAAAAAGAGCTGCAGGTCGAGTTCACCTGAAAACTCCCAGCAGGCGTCAGGACTCCATCGACCCTCACAGACTGGAATGGCTTCACTATTTTCGAGTGGATTATGTTGTTTTTGTTTTTTTTAGCATATATATAAAAAGATGGCGAATGCAATCAATAACATAAGCTTAAAAGTTGTTGTGTGAAAAGTTATAAAAAAGAAGCAATAGCAAAACAGAGTAATTAAAGTATGTTTTGGTGTGTTGTTGTAGAGATGTGTATTTAAGTGCTGAGCAATATAACACTTTTACAGGCCAATCTGTTATAAAAAAGAAATGTGTGAAAAAAAGGGAAAGTAATTCTTTTTGAGGCATTTTTAAAAAATGTAAATACAGGTGCCAAGCACGTAAAAAGCTCAATAAACGTTTTAATTCATGTACATTGTTTTCGATTTTTTATTCTCTCCTTGTTAGCAGCAGGAAACATTATTATTCTGCAAAAATGATGTGTTTTCTCAACATGAGTCGCTCATAAAAAATAATTTGGAGCACATAAGGACAAGCAGTGTTTACTGTAAGCAACAAAATAATGATACTGGACTATTCACCTTATTCTTTGCCTGAACTAGGGTTCATCTGCGTTGTGTTATGTTGTTCTCACTTCAGTTTAGAGCAGAAGTGCCATTATTTAGCTTAGCGTCGCCCGTCACCAGTGTTAATACATCCACGGTTATCCACTTTTACATGCCAGAAAGCTGTTTTTAAGTCTTAAAAAAAGCTGTTGTGAAGTTTTAATGTATTTTTCAGGCGAGAAAGTAACATTTAGATTTCCAATATGGGATCAGTTTAACCAAATAAATTTGGAAATTTGTGCCGACATTTTGGGAGCTGTGATGGAGCTGCTGACTGTGTGAGACCAGCCGGTCAGCGTACAAACGTTTTTGTAATTACTCTCACTGCTAGAAGGCGTGTATAATAATAAAGTGAAATTAAATCAAGAACCACCAATTTGGCGATAATGGCTATAAATAGCTATTTATAAGTATTTATAGGCTATAAAGAGCTTTGTAGCCACTAGCTAGCTAGATCGTTATCTATGAATTGTTAGTGGCTATAGGCTATTTATAGCTTGCAATTTGGCGATAGAACTATCTAGCTAGCTAGTGCTAGATAGGTATTTATAACTAGCAATTTGTAGCTGCTTGATAGCACTGTTGGCGCTAAATCGGAAGAACGAACACAATAGCGTTTTTCACAGAAGTGAAAAAATGGGCGGGGCAGCATAAAGTGAGTAGACCATATATATATCAAAAAGTCAAAATCGATTGTTTGTTCCATTGCAACTTCAGCGACCAGCAGCAGAGCTACGCTTTCGCCATTTTGGACTGAAAGCGACGACCGGACGCCAGTAAAACGTTCACCTACCAAAGTAAAACAAAATTATTTCTATTCTATTGTCATATTCTATAAATGGCTTCATTGAACAATGAAATATTGTAAATATAATGAGCGTTTTCAGTCCAAAATGGCGGCAGCGGCAAACGCCAGAGTTTCGTGTCTTTGCTTCTCGTGTCTTTGGTGAACATTACACAACTATTTACTGATTAACTATTGGAAACAACTGGTGAATTATCATTTTAAAAACAGTTTGTAAGTGTGGGAGTTGGCTCAGCAGTCAGTCGCAGCCTCTCGACTACAATAACAACCAATGACATGATTATTAATCACACGAGAGAGCGCGCTTATAAAACACACACATGTGCTCTGCACCACATCAAACGCTGATGCAATGCATCGATCATAAACCAAACTGGAAGAGAAAAAAAAGACCCCCCCCCACCAAAAAAAAAAAAGACAAATTTTCTCCCTGCTGGTTCTGTTTATTACGAGAATGAAGAATAAATCTCTTGTGCCAACTGCACTCCATGCACATAAATATGGCACCTGTTTAAAGAGACAGAGAAATCCCCCTTGTAATCATTTGGAGAGAGGGGAAAACATGCAGCATTTAGGATCATTCCTGCTGCAGCTTTGTGGTTCCCCTCTTGTTACAGACTCCGGGGGGGTTTAGCCGGGGGCCAATCAGCGCCCATTACACGCATGTCTTCTGAGCGGCTCTCCCCAATCACTTCCTATCAGGCGCACGGCTCCAGCCATGAAATATCATATCTGAACCATCATCAGAAAGTGAAGGGGGGGTTGCAGCAGGACCGTGGAGACAGCGACCCACTATTAGAAACACCTGTTTTTCCAAGCATGACTTCAAATAATGAGCAGGGTGATGTACCGGAGAGAAGCGCATGATTTCATAATTTGGCTCCGCTCCATCTATCTGGACATTATTTTCCAATAATTATTCACGTTATTTGTCTGATATACACCCCGTCTCTTGTTCCCCCCCCTCCGTCTTCACCGCAGGTTTACCTCGAGGCCTGTTAAATTAGGAGATGTATTTGTAAAGAGGGCAGAGCAGCAGCATGACATAATGCACAGCAGGTCTGTTTTTATACCGTAAACTATCCATCAGGTCCTTAAGTGGAAAAGAATGGCCGAGCCGGGGCGACTCTCTGCCTTTCATCGTGGCGTCTTTCATTAGAAACAAAATATGCAAACGATCACATTGATTGATTAATGGCAGGGGCGAGGCCGGTAAAACATGAAACTGGAACAATTGGAGATACGGGTATTTTTAACGAGATCCTCTGACAGAGATGAGAGAGATCTGGTGCCTAATCTGCAGCTTTGAGGCCATTTTGAGTGACAGCACGCTGACTGGAGGGTATCCCATAATCCCCCTCTGTCTCAGCCATTGATCTTTCCCTTTCCAACACATTTCAGGCATTTTAACAGACTCTGAATCACTCTCTGGGGAACTCTGCTGGATGCGAGTCCGGCACAGTGACCATGTGCAAAAGAAGGGGTCTGGTTTTGATACGACACAGTGTGAGTTTATATCAGAAATTCCTGGTAAACTATTGCCCTCTTGTGTTTATTCCTCTCTTATGCTCCAAAACTTGACTCATCTTCACAGTAAATTATTGCTGACAGGAGACGTGGACCCACTTCTCTGAGGTGTTACAGTGCGTCTGAGTATTGAAGCACTAAATCACGGCTCTTTCACAAAGGCCTTTCACATACCTTCACTACGCCAGTGGGGCTTTTTTTTTTCTTCTTCTTCTCCTTCAAGGAACATCTTGAAACTATTTTGGGATTGATAAAGTCATGATACAGATGTCAAGCTTAAACAAAGAAACATAGAGACTCTGGTGATGTGGCCAATGTTTTTACAGTCACAGAAGAGCAGATCTCTGACGGCAAGTTGTGTTTTTCTGAAGCATGAGGACTCAGAAAGTAAGAAAGGACATGTTACAGAGTTAATGACCCCATCTCAGGCTCATCATGTGACACACATGACTTCAATAGTATTATTAAAGTAAAAGTTGATTAGAGAAGAATTTCGAGAGGGAGTCTGCTAGTTATAGACAAAATTACAATGTCAGAATCATGTTTTATTAAAGGTGCTCTATATGATATCCAGAGCATTAATATAGCAGCAAACAACTACTGTCTATGTGAAGATTTAGAGGAGTAATGTCTACCTGAGCAGAGAATGAAGTCTCTCCCTCTGTGTGTGGTAATCAGAGCTTCTCTGTGCTTTGTTGACATAGCAGGCCGGCTGCACGTGCCTTTTAGTGCATGTTCGTGCATGTGAGCATGCCCCACTGGCTAGCTCACATCCGCTGTTCAGCACTGCGCTAATACAGCGATTATGGTACGTGTCCACAGCCTCCGTCCTTTCCACGCTTCCCATTCATTGTCTATGTAAGCAGCCATGCAATGCATTCTGGTAGCGTGGCGGCGCGATTCGAGAGACGGACTGTCACGTTGGCTGCTCCTCATTTACGTAAAGGTCTAGGCTACTTTATCTAAAACGAGCAGCCATGTTGGTTACGGTTTGAAAGCTGGGAGACGCAGCCCGCGAGGGAAAGCGTTCATCCAATCAGGTGCCTAGAGCCTTGTGTCTAGTGGCAGCCCATCAACGGCCCAATGCTGGGAAGCAAGGCGATCCCTCGCGATAAAAAACGCCAATTTTTTTTGCATCGACAACGCTTAGTTTAAAAGTTTCTCGGGAGTTTCCAGGCTCCCTGAATTGCATAAAGTAGCCTAGACCTCAACTTTATGCAAATGAGGAGCAGCCAACATGACAGACTGTCTCTTGAAATGCAACGCTGTGCTACCAGAATGCATTGCACCGCTGCTTACGTAGACAATGATACAAGATATGCTCTGAATTCTGTATTTAGCATCTTTAAATAATCACAAGACGACAGGGTGATGTTGAAAAATCACAAAATAATAATAATATTATGCATAAGCAACAGAAAATAGTTTACGGTCAAGATAACAGAGAAATTATTCTGTAATAATAACACACCTATGGTGTCAACATTGAGCTGCTGTTCATGTTCCTACGCAACAAACATCATCAGTGAACCACAAAAACACAGATTTAATTCATATGGGAATCATAATAAAAAAAATATTTCTGTCTTCCTACAGTCAGATTTACTGCAGACAAAAGGTTTGACACCAAAAAAGAAAATCAAACCACGGCCAACTATGAAACTTTTGATCCTCTCTACATACAGTTAGTCACGTTCTCTCTTGTTACTGTAATCTCTGGGAAGGGAAGAAAGACGGACAGTGGAGGAAAAGTAAATTTAGAACAGATTTGAAATGGATGAGATCAGAAAAGGAGATCTGGAAAAAGATTCAGTGCTTCCTGTAAAAAGGAAACCTCACGCACCCGTCAGACCAAACGCCACATATGTAGAAACGGGAACATCGATTTGAACAAAAATAATTTTAGACAATCATAAAAAGTCTGAGTTAAGAAGAGAGAAGAAATTAGTAAAAGTATATTTTCTCTATGGCCATAGTTTACACAGTGTACTGAATGATTACAGTCATTTTATCACATGTTATACTGACTTATACTGAGCCAATGTACAAGGTATCATAACAGGGTAACGTTTAATTCTACCCGTGCATGGCAAATCTCAATCTGTAGTTTATCTCTATTAAAGACAACCCTTAATCTAAACCTAAACTTTAATCTAACCTTAGATTAACCAACACCAAACCAAAACAGATTCAAGAACAGAGGAGTGGTTAAAAACATCATTTTAGAGCCATGTCTTCTCCGTTAGACGCACACATGGAGAGGAGAAATAAAAAACACAAACATATTCTCACACTCTCAGAAAAAAAAAGAAGGCGTCAGCGATGGCATACAGGTCAACAGGAAACAGTCTAAATGATTTTCCTTCTTCCTCAGGAGGGAAAAGAGATGTTTGAGATACGGTCGACCCGTACAGGGCAGGTGGTTCTGATAAAAGCCCCGGCCCAGGCCTGTCCCATGGTGCCGTGCCTGCTGAGTACAAAGACGCCCCGCTGGGCAGCCCCCGTGTCTAAATGAGAGAGGTCCGGTGCCGCGTGGAGGCTTGCAGTCAGGTCCTCAGAGATCCAGCGGATAGTGTGACTGACCGGGCAGGTGACCCGGATGTTGAAACCCCCGTGGAGGGTTGATTTGAGAGTGTGAGAACTGGAGTGGTGGAGTGTGAGAAAGGTTTGTCCTGAAACATGAATCTATTAACTAAATTGATCCATCAATTAAGAATCAAGTCATTTAACAAACATAAACACCAAATATTCCTTACATCTGGCTTCTCAAATATGAGGATTGACTGCTTTTCGTAACTGAAAACAGATTTTCTTTTATTGGAAAACTATCTGAAAACCACGCTTTGGGATGTGGGAAACTTTGATGGTCAACCCAGGAAGCATTAATTGGTGATTTGCAGGTCAAAAGTGGACTAAATTTAGTTTAAAAGTGACCTTGACCCCTAAAAAACCTTTAATTAAATTTAGCTTAGTTTAAACCTAGATGTCTAGATGTCTTTTGCTCTGGCTGCAATCACCAACTGTTTTTCTGTTTTTTTTCTGTTCTTTTACAGAAAAAAACATTTCTTTATTGTAGAAATAAACAATTACAATGTGCGACAATATAACAAAACACAGAACATGAGGCATCATACTGATATTCCTATACCAAAACATGCACGACTCCATTCTTACTAGGCTGGTACATTTAATATTATATATGATCAGGACGTATGGTAATTATAACAAACAATACAAATAATAATAGTAAAATAAAAAAAGAAAGAAAGGGAAAAGAAACAGTAATATAAATTATATAAATTAATGTTATTAAATACACCTGTTTTCCCTGCTATGACGTCAAAATGTCTGCTGTGAAAATGGCATGAACATCTGGGAAACTTCTCTCAAAGGGACATTGTTTATGGTGTTTATGGTCTTGTCATGGACAACAACAAAGATGACTTTCTGGTGAATAACATTCTCATTCTTGGAAAATTTATTTGCACAAATCCAAGTAAATGAAAGTGAAACCTGTAAATGTAATGTGTTTCATTCTGAGTTTCTTTCTTACATAAAAGCCCTTAAAGTCATGAAAAACAAAAATGCATTGAAACTTCTTAGTATAATAGAATAATATGAATTACAGGTATACAGCCCTATAGCCCTTAATTTCATTTATTATTATTTTCATGTATAATTTTACACATTTTGTTTGTTCTTGTTCTGTATGCACCTTGTCCTTTTACTCTAATACAATGATCTATGAGCCATGTTGTTTGTAAATCTGAATTTGTTCAATTAAAAAAAAAAAAAAAGCCTTCATCCACTGACATTTTTTTTAATGTTTTTATTTTTAAATTAAATTCTTCTTTTTTTCGCAAACGTTTGTATAAAAGTGTATATATAACAAACAATAATAATAATAATAATAAAATAAAAAAGAAAGAAAGGGAAAAAAGACAGAAATATAAATTATGTAAATTAATGTTATTAAATACACCTGATTTTTCTGCTATGACGTCAAAATATCTGCCGTGAAAAAGGTCTATCCAGCTGTCATCCACTGAAAATAATACATTTTAATTTAATTGAAATTTTAAATAAAATTAGAGATATTTTTTTAATCAAACTTTTGTATAAAGGTGAATCTAACAGAATTAATTCATATTAAAATTTAATTATTAATAATTGTAGTAATTTCACTCAAACTGGACCCCAGTTGATGCCGGCTTCTGATTGGCTGCTCAGAGATCACGTGTTAGAGAGATGGAGACGTTTGATTGGTATGTTATTGATCGATTTATTGTTCTGTTAAAACGAGAAGAAGGTGGACGTCGATTGTTATGCAGAAAAAAGTGCTTAACGTCGCCTAAAAACACACCTGAGGAGAACCAGCTAGCTACCGTTGCTATGCTGGCTACTGTATCCATGACAACTAGAACCAGACGTTGATGCTGTGATGGACCAACCATCAACAGGTGAGTTTTACCAAGCTTATTATTAGCTACCAATTAAGGACGCTAGTGTTATTGTTTGGACAGTTTGTGGTTAATGTGTGTGTCAGCTCATGTCCCATATTTATTTTTAACCTTTATTATGATAATAAGTCATGTTGGTGCAGTTTGACTCAGTGGTTTTGCAGTGAAAGTTGAGCTCAGCTCTGTGTGCATCCTGTCAGTGTGTAGTGATGGTTGTCTAGTGAAAGTGGTTGTTATGTGCTGACTACAGCTTAAAACATTTTTATAGCGCATCGAATTAATGCTGGTATTAATTGGTGTGAGCCAAACATATCGTTTTGTGTTTTATAACATGCATTTGAAAACATTTTGTGTGTCTTCTGAGTGTATAAAAAGTGATTTGCCATCAGTAAGTGTGCTGTGCATGGCTGCATAGTGTTGGGCACACTGCACAACACTATGCAGCCATGCACAGCATACTTGCATATTGTTGCATATTGTTGCATATTGTTGCATATTCCACCACTGCACAACAATATGCAACAATATGCAGCAATATGCAACAATATGCAAGTATGCTGTGGTGGAATATGCACAACAATATGCAGCGGAGGTGGTGGAATCATGTAACTAACATTAAGTGCATTTACTCATGTACTGTACTTAAGTACAGTTTCGACATACTTTTACTTCACTTGAGTATTTCTATTTTATGCTGCTGTCTACTTCTACTCCACCACATTTCAGAGGGGAATATTGTACTTTTTACTCCTCTACATTTATTTGACACTTATAGTTACTTTTCTACTTAACAAATATTATCAAAAATTGGCTTCACATTGAACTACAACTTTAAAATGCTGATTAATAACAGAAGAATATAATATTCTAACACACTGAAAGGAGACATTCTGCAGAAACATTTGGTTTTGATACTTTAAGCACATTTGACTGATAGTAGACTACTTGTGTACTTTTATTTTAGTGTAAAGGAAAATAGTTGCGCGCACACTCATAGCCATTATGCAAACAATAAATAACTTTTTGACATGACAGTCATGATCGTTTTTTTTTGTGCATTTTAGAGTTATGCATTTTGTGCATTTTTGTATTTGTACCATGGGCAGCATCTCTCCAACACTGGTGTGTTCCTCCTCTCTCTACTATACTTTTACCTACTCTAAGTAACATTTTGATTTCAGGACTTTTACTTGTAAAGGAGAATTTTTAGACTATAGTATTTATACTTTTATTTAAGTAAAGTATCTGAGTACTTCTTCCACCACTGGTGTTGTATTGCTGTCTGTACAGTCTAATAACATTGAGGCATAAATACAGTCTTCAGATCACTGAATCACACACATGCATATAACGCTGGTTTGATCAAATGGAACTCAGAAGAAAAACGCCACACCCTTATTTTATGGCATTAAAAGGCTCATTATAGTAAAACCACACTTGTGAATTTATTGTTTTTCCCATCCCTATCCCTTACACGCTTTGGCGTACTACTAAGTTGATCAGGACGGTGTAGTTTATTCACAGGCTGACACAAGAAATGTCAGAAAGTTTAGACAAGCTCGACAATATTTGAAAGTCGACTGAGTAAACCGCGGTATGATTGACAACTCAAGCTGTCTGAACTGAGCTCCACTCGCTGCTTCTGCAGACATTTTACATCAAAGCTATGAACCATTAGCAAGCACTATTGGCCTTTGGGCCCGGGTCTGCCCTGAATGAAAGAGTACAAAGCAGAACAAGCCAGAGGTCAGCGCCATACATAAAAGGTCATCCCATAAAAACAACAATGCTTATAAGTGTGTGCTTGAAACAGCGAGCCTCCCTTGTCCTTGTCAGGCCTTCTGAGAGGGCATTCAGAGTTTTCTATTCGTTTCGCTCATTATTTTCACAGGAAGTTTGTTTAACGGTCAAAGTCGATGCGAACAACCAGGCAGATTAGAAAACGCAGACCTAATACCCCTGGATAGATATTCTGGAAAACATTCAGCCCAACACACATGCGTTCTGTAAATCACCTTTATAATGCTTGTCACATAAAATGTTACAATGACTGTGGGCTGGAGAGCGTGTCCGCTGTGTTAAAGCTGGCCTGATTTCAGGACGCAGCCACGCAGCCCCTCGGTTCCCCCCACCCGCCCCGCCACCATCAATCTATCTATGGGGGCCATACATGCCTGCTGGTGCGTGTCTGAATGCGGGTTAGAGAGTGGCAGCTGTGCTCTCTCATGGACCTCACCTGCACCGGCTGGGCAGACGCCAGGGACAGATTCGCAGAAATTTCACGGTGACATTTCTAAAGCCGTCAGTGAGCAAAGTGTGTGACTTATTACTCTGATAAAACAACATTCTATTGTGGTCCGGATCACACTATTAAACAACGCCGGGGTAATCCCCGGTAACAGGCCTGTTGAAAGCTGAATCACACCCGCGCTCATTGTGCCGCCCGGCAGCTCGGCTGGGATCGCATTGCGACGTGCGCTGAGAGGGGAAAACAGGAAGCCGGGCTCCTCGCTCTTTTCCCTGGTGGAATTTGGAGTGACTGCACATTGTCAGCGAGCTCCTGAAACCCGTGTGTCAAAAACACACACTGACCAAATGCCTCAACTCTGCCAAACCCACTCTTAAGTCCCTGAAATGCACAGCTGGAGGACAAAGGCTGTGGATGTGTGTGCTTTGTGTGAGTGGCTTCAGCATTGAAGGAGGAGTGTGTATCATTGTATAAATCAAAATGCATAGATTGTGGGTGTTTCATGGGTTTGTTCTGGGGTCAACATTATTTATGGACACGTATTTTCTACTACTTCAGACTGAATATAATCCAAAAGCTTACTGTTGCAAGTTGGTTGCAGGCAGCCAGCCAACGCCATTCTCACTCCCCACTCGTCTGATACCAACACACCGAGGCACCCTTTAGCGTCTGTATGAGATGCACCAGGCTTTCAACGAACTCCCATGTAAACCCATATGTGGGATTATAAGACGGTCAGAGCAACTGATGTAGTATAAAGAATGAGAAAGTCATCGGGATGGACGGTGGGGTCAAACAAACACATGATTTTCACCCAGGAGACCGCTGTTCATGTCCTGTGTGAAACCAAGTCAACACTGACTTACGTTACCTTACTTTTGTTATGGAACTTACATAACAACTTACATAGTTTCTTATTTTACGTAAGAAACATACTTATTTTAACCCAAACCACTGTCTTTTCCTAAACCTAACCAAGTACATTTGTTGCCTAAACCTAACCAAGTAAACCTAAAAACTAAGTAAACCTACATTGGAAGTTTATTTTGAAAAGACACTATGCATGTAACGAGTAGAACTGACACTAGAAGGGTACCTAGAGCGTCATAGTTTGAAGTGTAGGGCCACTGACCAAGCGTCTGTATTTGAGGAGTTGGGAGCTTTAAAACTGAGCCACTACAACCTAAAAATCACATGTTGCATTAATGCGTTTAAGAAATTAGTGGCATTAAAACAAATTTGCGTTAACGTGTTATTATTGCTCTAACTTTGACAGCACTAGAAATGCCAGTTTCTACACTAATGACGTTGGGTGACTTTCCAATCAGAGTTGAATTTATTTCAACTCGAGGCGTTATACGTAGAGCTGAAAAAAGCGAGGCGCTCAGCAAAGCAAAAGCAGCGTGCAAAACACCTCAATCTCATTGAAAACAATTACAAAAAGCCGCCTCATGCTCCTGAATAAAGTCATAACTTTAGAACAAAATTTGTTGCGTCTTCTGTTTCAGAATTGATATTGACATATTTAACTGCTGTTACTTCCAAAGCTATGACCTTATTGCTGGTTTTTGGAGGGGAGAAGAGGTGGACAAATAAAATGGAGCATACAACTATCTATTTCATCTTTTATTCAAATACTAAAGTAGACAACCTAACGTAATAACTAGGAAAACACGAGAAGCTAAAGCTGGCATTATAAAGACACACACAGTTCTGATCCCAGATTTCCAGGTGTTCTTCAGACAGGTGGATCCATCTGTAGCTTTCACTTTATGGTGAACTTTAAAAGGAAACAGTAAAAGTTTCAACAGGCAGAAGGTCTTCACCAGCAGCACTCGTCTTCTCAGTAATAATAGCAGATGTTGTTATTGTGCTGCCCAGTTATCGGTTTCTCTGTAAATGTCTCTTAATGTCTGTACATTCACAGTGTATAATGTAATGTATGTACAGCCTCTTCTGCTGCTCACACAAATCAGTGTGTGAATCAATCTGTATGTGAAAGAGTTCAGATGTCACATGTACAGTTTATGAACCCCCCCATCCTAATCCCTCACACCTGCTCCATAAAGGAATGCCAAGTTAAATTTACAACCATGAGTAAAGACCCAGTGGAAAGAGGATTTTAATTGAGGATGGCTCTGTGACGTTTTGGACCGCACAACACAGCTGTATGTTTACTTTATAGCAATAACTTGAAGAATCACGTCTTAATTGCGGTAGAGCTAGTGTATATTTTACATCTGATAAGTCTGAGCCTGATTTCTTGTGATTTATCAGCCAAAACAGTTGCATTAAAACCACTGTATGTCATTTTTACTTTGTTATTCTCCATGTAGTTCATAAACAGTAGCTAAACAACGTGGTTGCTATGTGACACCTCAGTACTGGTATGAGTACATTAACAGTTGTGTGGCCACAGGTGTGTGCTTATTGGGTATTTTACAAAGTCTTTAACTGTGACTGAGCCAATCATAGGTGAAGACTGGAGCCATATGTTTATATATATATTACTTGGCAAGTGCAGCGATGTGAGCCATGTCTATTGTCCAGATTGAGACCTCACGCTCAGCAACGGCCTGGGCAACAGGTTTTTGTTTGGACTGCACATCTCTAGCCAGAGCCGCTCTGCCCCGCCTGGCACTTAATCCACTTAAAGCCAATTACAAGACTATTACTGTGATCACCTTCCCGACAATGACAATGGAGCCTGTGGTGGAGGCAGCCAGAGCCAGAGAGCAGGCCATGCCCTCAGCTCTGCCTCTCCGCAGCAGCCCTGCACTTCATTCTTCCTCTCCCGCTGCTGCTGTTATCTCAATTAGTTGCAGCGGCGGCGATTGATTTAATCACTGTTTTGGCTACAGAGAGGCAGAAGGTGTTGACAGATGTGTTCCTACTTTGGCGAAATGAGATTTAGAAGGTGTTTTGTGGGGCTGCCTTAAGGTCAAAGGGCAGTTGGCCAGACACATCAAGCCCCCTGCCACACTTTGACGCTTTAATTCATTTTAAACAAACAGCAGAAAGTGTTGGGTTTGTGTTGAGCTGCTGTCACGGGATAACATTTCATTTTCACTGAGTCTATAAAGAAATAAACATCCTCCTGACTACGACATCCATCCTGAAGCATAGATTGACATTTACTGCTAATTTATGCTAATTTCAATACTTTTGTCAATTATTATGGTTTATGGACTTATATAACCTCGTAGCTTAGGTTGTATAGATTTTAGAGATATGAGGAATTTGAAGATACATTCCAAGAAATGACATCATAATAAGTAAAGATACCAATGTTGGCACTCGCGGACCATTTCTATTGGAGAGTTGAAAGGGTTAAACAATAACATGTTTAGTTACTTATAAAAAGTCAGGGCTTGGAGTGGCGTCCAATACATGAATGGACAAATAACATATTAACCTTAACCAAATCAGCTAGACTGACTGTGCTGAACCATCTGTGTTTGAACCACTTTATTTATAATTTCCATCTATGCCTTTATTATTATTATTATTATTATAGCTAAATGTCTGAAAAATGTCTGACAAATATCCAAAAAATAAATAAAAAAAATGTCCGAAATAGTCAGAAAAATGTCCGAAGAAAGAAAAAAAAAAGTCAAACAAATGTCTGAAAAAAATGTCCGAAAATGTCCGACAAATGTCCGAAAAAAAAAAAAAAAAATGTCAGAAAAAGTCCAAAAAAAGTCTGAAAAAGTAAAAAAAAAAATGTGCAAAAAAAGTTAAAAAAAAGTCTGAAAATGTCTGAAAATTGTCCGACAAATGTCTGAAAAAAAGTCAAACAAATGTCAAAGAAAAGTCCGAAAAAATGACAGAAACATGAAAAAGGTATCCCTAATACCTGTTATTTATTATTGTATTAAGTTTATATAACTGAAATTACTGAATGGGAAAAACATTCAGCATTTTGGTATCAGTCAGTAAAACATGCTTTGTTAAAAGTTGGTACCTACTGTTTAAAATGAACAATATTCAGCTTTGTTACTCTTGAAGAATGTATTTTTTTTCCCATCTAAAAACCAACTGCATCCCCCAAATTGCCGATGGGGTCAATAAATCCTGCAGCTGAACCTTCAGGGGTCTTTATTAAGAGATACGGAAACTGTTTTATGTTGAAAAACACTTGAACACTTTCAAGTGTGTGTGTGTGTGTGAGGTACAGTAGACAGAAAGACAGAGTGTGTGTGTGTGTGTGTGTGTGTCATCATACATATGGTGAGCACACACGCAGGCGTTTTTCTCCACCATCACATACAGTACAACACGTTGATTTAATTACACAGGAAGTAGGCCCTGTGACATTCTTCTTCTTATTTATGATGTGTTGCGGCCGTTTACGTCTAAAGCAGCCGAGAGGGGGAAACCCAGGGCAGCAGTTAGTCAGGAATTTAAACCACTTGTGTCGGGAAAAACACTCGGTTACAGTAAAGGCTAACTATCCAAACAACAAACAAATGCACTGAGAATCAACTTATTCATAGCAATAATGCAAGACTAATAACTGTTCATTATTTTGTATATCAGGACACTTTGGAGTGCATTATTGTGATTATACCATGTCCACTTACCACAGGCATAAAAGAAGCTGTGATCATACATTTCTTAAAGGGCTTTTGTTTTCACTTAATTCAGAGTTAGTTTACAGTATTGGCAAGGTAGCAACTATAGCCAGTACTGTTGCTATGGTTACCTACAGTTTCACTGTAATATTCCTCGTGCACTGACTTAGGCTGTGTCCGAAAAAAAAACGTAGATTCTTCACCTGCACTTCCCTGTCATCTGATTCAGGAGAGAATCAGGCAGAGGGCTGGCCAAATCATCAGGGAATTATGTCTTTTTTAAGATGTTTTTAAAACTAAAATGTGTTATAAAGTAGCGAACTCCTTTTTGAGGAATAACTGCGTAGGTTGTGTGCTTAACGTTAGCGAGTGTCGGTGTTTGCGGTCGAGAGAGACAGATAGACAGAGAGAGTGAGGGAGCGTGTGTGTGAGGTGAGATGAAGTCAGCATTAACGTTATAGCTGTGAGCGTAGCAGTGCAGTGTGTGCACAGTTTAGGATGTCGGTGAATAAATGCTACAACTCCTCAAGACACAAGCCAAGCTCCTGTAGGATGTTTCCATGCGTGATTCGGAGCGTCAATCCTAGCACGTCTCCATTACAACAACAGGGATACCAGCTTGAGGGTGTGTGTAACCACGGTTGTGACTAGTGGTCAAAGGAGCGGCTGTAAAACGGTGGATAAACACATTTAATTTCCTGTATTTTTCACAATAAAAGTCCCCCGTTATTTTGTTATTGAAAAGCTTAAAATGGAAATGTTGGGTTTTCATCAGCAGCAACTTAACACGACTCCTATGCCGCTGAAAGCGAAACAGTAAAATAAAGCAGGTATGTGAAAGTACAAACAGGGAAGCAGGAGATTCTGAAAGCTACAAAAGTACTGAGAGCTGAACACACTTTTTCTCTGGTCTCCTACACGCTTGTTTGAGGGGGAGAAGGGGATGGCAGTCGACCTGTCCCAAAACAACACACACGGCTCTGGAGAGCTGGTCAACGGGATAACAGATAGGGAGTGCTGACAGGCAGAAGGAGATGTGAAGTGTATGCAAATACACTACTGACTGTAATTTATAAAACCACACTAATTGATTTGGGTGTCAAAACCTCCAGACATCGAACCAATTTGGAGATTTCCAACATAAAAAAAGCAAAGTTGTTAACACTAACATGTTGTAAACAGTTGTTTATATAAGCACCAAGTAGAGCAGCATTAGCATCCCATCGGCGTCATATCCCTGGCCAATCGCGTCCAATATCCACTCAGCTTGTAGGGCGGGTTTACTGAACATTTGGCTTATCAGAGCACCAACAGCTGCAAACTGGTTTATATGAGTGTGAGGTACCAAAAATATTAGACAACAGCTGCTAATATGCTGCATAGAAATTCTGAAATGGGTGTTAATTCTTAAATGATTATATAGTGAATGCATTAAACATGTAGCCAGGTTTTTAGATAAAACCATTGGAGGCTAAGAATCAGGAGGAATTCAGTTGATGTTACTTTTTTATTTGTTAGCAGCAACTCTGCAAAGACGTGCATGTCTCGTCTTGCTTTAGGTGAAAGTTAATGCAACAGTTTTGGAACAGGGAGACGTGCTCCTCAGATGCCTGGATGTCCCAGTGTAACTCTATATTTCTTTTTTTTTTTATCTCTAGTGAGTGAGTTGCCAGCTTTAGTTGTGTAGGTTACGGAGCAGGCACGCTGAGGGCTATCTGGTTACCGCTGCCTGTGTGAGTGTGTCAGTGTGTGTGTGTGTGTGTGTGTGTGTGTGGTGGGGAGGGGCAGGCGGAGCGTTTGTTGAGTGGAAAATGGCCTCTAAAGCTCCTCTACTCACCTTTCGCAGTGACAACATTTAGCACGGTGTGCCGACCCCCCAACTCCCCTCTCACCACCCTCTGCTTCTTACCCACCCTTATCCACATTTCCCTTTTTTAAGGCTTCACAACCTGTTTTTGGAGTGATGGACGGATGAAGTGATTTTGCAGGAGTGAATGCCCTTCAACAGATGGTCAGACATGAGAGGGGGTACTGGGTGGAGGTGGTGGTGGTGGCTGTGGTGGTTTACAGTCCTGCTCCAGCCCCCACTGCGGCCGAATGTGACAAAATGCAAAGTGGAATTCGCCGGCCACTCCGGTCCAGAATTGGCCCAGGGAAAGAGCATGTGAGAGGCACGATGGCATGTCCTTCGCGGTCCGGGCGAGCTTGGGTGACAGCTGCGATGTTTATAGGCCAGCTTCGATGACAGTCAGGGGGGGGCGGCTCGGCTCTTTTCAGACAGGAATTAGGTTTGTCATCAGATTCTAAAATCCTTCTGATTTATGACATTTCCACTCCCGTTTTCCCTCCTACCCCTTTGACCCCCACCGACACGCCCAGCGGGGAGAGACGATGACATTCGGCAAAACTGTTTGTTTGTTTATCTCTCACTTTCACCAAAAGGGATCGATTTCCCGCCCACGCCAACGCGCACCACGCCACAACACCCACACAACATCTTGCTGCTGTGTGTTGCTTTGTTGGGAAAGCATGATAATAATGCTTTGATTCATTACACTTAAATGGAAGCGCTTTCAGTCTAGCCTTCTTGGGACTTTTTGGTGACGTTTGTGTTGTTGTTGCTCACACAGTGAAATGACTTCACTCACACTTATTTATAGATTCACCACCTCAGCCAGCAAAGTCTGCTCTGAGCAGTTTCTGCAAACTTCCTTGTAAGACAATAGGCATTAGAGGTGGGAAACAAAATTCATTCACCTATGTATTTTTTTTACGATTTTGAAATATATTTTTTAATGCCAGAATTAATATTTGCTTAATTTGAGACTATGTGGAGGTAGAAGGATGTTACCGCATTTATTATTGTAGTCTGACTAACGTGACATCATATCCGTTCCGTATCCGTCAACCAAAACAAACCGCAACGAGCCGAACCGACAAAGCAGGAAACGATCAAACCATCCAGCCTCTAGTCAGGTGTGGATCTTTGACCGGTCAAATCTTTAAAGCACTTTAAACTAAACAAGATTTTAATTTATAATTGAAACATTGGCAAATAAAAAGTATGAAAAGGGAATTCATTTTCCTGACTTTTTTCTATTATAAATAAAGAATTAGAAGATTTAGTTGGAAGTCAGTTTAGTTTAACTACAATATGACTTTGTATCTACAGTAATCTTCTATGTTTGTATAAGCGTCTAGTCTCGTGGCATTACCTAGAAACTGAATACCTTTGTAATGCAGCAGTTCTGTTTTATTTCTGCACTAATTGAAAACAAATTAAGTATTTTATTGCTTTGAATGAGGAAATGAACAAAAAAAACTGCATTTACTGCAAGTAAAAGAATAAAATCAGCATGAAGCCGGGTTCTGCTGAACATCAACTGGTTGTTTCCATAGCAACAGCTGAGCTGATGTACACACAGTACAGCGTCTCTGGAGTGATGCTGCTGTGATATTTTACAGTGTTTGGCCTTCAGCTGAATTACACTGACTGAACAGGTAGAGCCTAAGTTTCTTTTTCTTCTCCACAACATTGAGTGCCTGGTTTATATTTAGTATAAGAGCTGCTCCTGCTTAGGATCTGTTCGTATCTGCATATTTTATTTTTCATTGCTTTTATCGTTGAGTATAATACAACGTCTGTGTTTTTAAACTATTGCCGGCCTGTGGACTACAGATGAAAATGAGCCTTTCTGGCTAACTCTGGCATATTTTCAGAAATGTTAACAATATGCACTGTCCCTGTCAAATAAAGTAATAAACCAGAAACTAACTAAACTAAACTTTTATACCTGCGCATGGTAAATACAGTACGGGTAAGGTTACGGACAGTTGAAACTCGTTAGCTTGTGTTTACAATATGGGAAGTCGTTCACACAATATGCATGGCGTTCAAGTGGTTAAGTCGTGAGAACACCGCTGCTAAGCAACGGCAATATTAACGTTACTATCGGCGTCTAGAACAATTTAGCAAGCTAGCAACATAATGCAGTGGGGTGACATAACATGGGTAACATAATGCACTAAATGCAAAGGCATAATGACAGAGGAAAAAGGTGAGGCCGTTGGGAATATAAAATGACGAAGCATTACAATATATTCACTTATTATGCACTGAAATACTGTCACAACGTCTACAAAAACGTCACAACTTGTGAACTCGAAGCTTTCAGAAACTTTCCACTTACGAGGTTGTGAATACGATATGAGGGGGCGTTCATATGGACTCTTCTCACCGTGAACACGGTAAACACGACCCTATTTGTAGGCACCAAGTGACTGGATGGAAAATCCGGTCTTCTGCATGTAAGGCAGACGCCACCACTCCAACCTCCAAACTCTTCCCCATGCAACATAAGGACATTAGACGTAAATCTTAAGGTGCAGCATCATCTGATATGGACAATATCCCTGGGATACTGCGCTGCTTGTTCATGCAAATGTGAACCACACTACTTCTCATGTGTCAGTCCTTTATGACTAACAGTGATGAGTTATCCTGTGATGAGCAAGGTTTCCTTTTCATCGGGCCCTAATCTCTTTTATCCACCCGCCAACCCGGGTCGCCCAATTAAAAGAGATTATCTAAACCTATCATTTACATTATAGAGATCTCCTCTGATGCGCAGCAACGTCTCAGTGGACCAGGGAATGAAATAACAAAATATCTCGCCTGACAACCAATTAATGAGGAGATTATGTGTGGAACATCTCTTTTAATAGGAGAGTGTCATCAATACTGGAGGGCTGTGTGGCAGTGCAGTTATGTAGGAAGGCCGTTTTACAGGAGGCACCCAGGCACATCACCGGGGGGTGCAGGGTGGGGGGTTATTTTAGGAAGCAGCATTTGGGAAATAACTGTGAAATTGTTGGTTTCACAATACAAAGTCAAGGCTGGGATCAGAGACGATACAGTTTCTCCCAGTTTAACATCATGTCAAATCATCAGGTTCATTTTCTGTGCAATATTACAAACATTATAAGTTCAAGTACAACTCTTTGGCATTACCTACAATATTCATGCTTATATATAATCTTTTTTTACAGTCATATGCATCAATCTGGTGCACTTTGAGAGCAACATTTAGAGGCTATAGTTCTATGAAAAGATCTTGTGCTCGAGTAAACAATTTTGTGCTTTCTGTAACTGAGGACATTTAGGCTAGTACTGTACTTAACTACAATTTTGAGGTTCTTTAATTGAGTATTTACATTTTATAAAAATGGATTTTATAGAAATGGATCTGCATTTATAAATACGAGCTGGCGCATAAAACTATATTAAAACATCGAACAGCAGGGAAAAGGAGTTTTGTTTTCTTTAGCAAACACTGTTGCACCCGCTGTCGAGGTCCAGGCGAAAGTAGACTTCTTATTTGGCAATTTTGGCAGCGCCTTTCCCGGTTCACTGTGTTGATTACGATACAGTGCCACTACATCGGCGTAATGCCGCAATTGCAGTTACAAATGACAGAAATCCACCATGTGCAACACTTGTTGGAAAATATTGTTTTCCAGAGTTTTGTCGAGAGCTGGAGGCGTTGCGAAATTTGACGGAGGTGGCCGCCTCGTAGTTCTCCATGCAGGAAAAAGCCTGGATGGTTATGTTGTTACTGCTGGCTTTCTCCTCGGGGATAATAAAGATATCCTTGATCCTTGATCCAGGTGGACAGAAACACAACTCCAGATAAATGCATCTGGTGCTTTGTGTCTGCTGGGTGTGTGATATGGCAATTGTTTGCCAACACATAACAACTTAATGAGGTGTTGGTACTCTAATGTACGCGGCCCCACAGCTTTAATTGACTTGTGTGACGACTACAGGTCACCTTAATTGGACTATAATAAAGTTGTCCTCAATACTGCAGGTGAACTTTAAACTTTGACTGGCTGAAATCAACTTTTGTACTCTAACTAATGAAACTGTTTGGTGGTGAAACGAGGAAGTAAGGATGGGATTTCCCGTCCACCATTTCCAACTTTTCTGCTACATCAATAAAAGTTTATGCAGCATGGGAAACTTACCGTATCACTATTTTCAGTGTTTCTGTATTTCAAAAGGGGATCAAGCTGGGCGGCATTTCCTCACATCTTAAAAAAATGACACCCAGCTATGTGACACTTCCCCTCTCCTTATCGTGGGAATTTATAAGCTCTCCTCCGCGCCAGGTGCTCTGCTGACTGGGGAATGCACACACACACTCATACATACACTAGCAGTGCAGACATATGTCATTCACATGAATCCACACATTAAAACACACATGTACAGTCTCAGACACATGTTACATACACACAAATGCACACTTAAACATTTTTGCATACATGGTATGGACACATGTACAACCTCAAATATACGTGCTCAGTGCATATATAAATAAATATTCACACACAAGTGCACTAGTGTGTGTCCCGGTGGACAGGCCGATTGTTCCTCCACCACCCTGCTTCTCCGTTCTCCCTCTGGTGCTGCTGTTAACGGAGAGTATTTCACAAGCTGTAAATTCAGAGCAGATATATAAATCACAGAGGGCACGGCTCAGGGGGGGCCCGCGACCTGCAGACTTTTGCCCCCGGGGTCACTGGCGCTATTCCAAACCCAGTCGAGCTGTTCAACTGATGGGAAGACGAGGAAGGGAGGGGAGAGGAGGAGGTCAGACAGGTCCACCACACTGGGGGGGAAAAACACTTTTCAACAAGTCATTTGGTACAGTACACTGCAAAAAATATTCTATTTTAATGAGTATTTTTTTTGCATCTTAAATTAATGGTTCACCTTAATACAATATAAATTTGGGGCGACCACTAGTTCACCCGGTAGAGCGCCACATGTAGGCTGAGTCCTTACCGCAGCGGCCCAGGTTTGATTCTGACCCTTGTCCCTTTGTTACAGATTTTGTTAACACGTTTGTTAAAGGTGCTAAATGCAAAATTGGGAGCATTTCTTTTGCCTCCGCACGGCTCTCAACATTGCAACGGCTGAGCCAGAAACTTGCAGCTAATGGTGCTAACGGTGCTAACAGTGGAAACAACTGCAATACAGTTAACCTGAGGGGGAACCGCAGGGTGAGTGCTATGCTTCCCTAACAATGCCGTTGGTTGGGATGGCGATATTAGCTGTAACCACTGTATGAGAGCAGAACAGAGGGGCGGCCAGATATCGTATAGTGAAACTTTTAGGTCAAAAACAGACACAGTGACACATTTTACTTGCTAATGTGGTGTGTGCACCAGAGATGGTCAACTCTGGAACAGTGTTGCAGACAAGGCCATCACATAGATAAAGTTACAGGTCTGGAGTCAGATTTGTTTTGAATCTAAATCTAAAATAAATTGAAATTGAAATCTGTTAGATGACGGTTAACTATAACAAGCTGCTTGTTGAACCAAATACACAAAGTAAGCCTTTCATCTATGATTCAGACCAAAGAAAACAAACTGTATCTGTGATCAGACACCAGCAGAAGTCGGGGATTGTCCCGGGCTCCATGGTCGGGCACATGGCTTGGCGGCTGAGGTTTGTTTTCCTCAGAACCGGTGTGTTGCAACAAGATGCCCCCGTCCTCCCCTCCTCCCCATTGGATCTGCTCCTCTCCCACTGATCCATCATCGGATGACAGTATGTGTCCGTAGCTGAATTTCTGCTCCACAAATAGCCCAGCCAGACAAGCCTCACTTTTTCTGAGCCTCTGCAATCTCCTGCTATCTACAGCAAGTCATGCGTTACGTGTGCAATCTGTGAACGTCCTGCAGGCGAGCACGGCGACCCCCGTTGCTGCGCTCGACCGACCTCCCACGCCAGGATATTTTAGGCCCACAACCCCCTGCTCTTCCTCTGTCTGTCCTCCTCTCTCTTTCTCCTATTTCTCCCTGTTCGTGCTACCCCTCTCCCTCCTCCGTCCCCCCCCCCTCCTCATTAATCATCTTTCCTGCTGGAGGGGGAATAAAAACAAACAGTACCCCCTCTAGGACACCAGGGGCAATTCTCAAGTGGTGGCAACAACTTTGCGACTTTTCAAAAATATTCTTTCCCCAGTGGGAGGTTTTCAGTCCGCCATGAATCTGCCAGCTGACAAAAGTTAGCACTCAGCGGAGTCTGTCAGTAACTTCAGCCCCTGTCTGACGGAGAGACATCCACACCAACAATTAGAACTTAATAAATCAGTTCCCTGTTTTAACACCTTGATTCTTCACACCGAGGGGTGCCTCTGCTGGAGCGTGATGTCTTGGTTGGAGATGTCTTCTTTGCTAATTATCCGTTCAGGCGGGTGGGGCAAGAGCAGAGAGGACTTTGGCTGAAGGAAAGATTTAGGATTGTTTGGATGTTGAAGGGAAATATATCAATATATGAACTGTTTCTTATCATTATGACCTGCTAAGTGCCTCAAAGTTAATACGAAAAATTAGGGCTGCAATTGTGATGTGATTTGCAATATTAGAGGGTATGATCATTTTTACATCAGTATTCTCATTTTCATTGAAAAACAAACATATTAAAAGTATTATGGTGTGATTTTTGCGGAGATCTGTACCAAACAAAGTACAGTACAAGTAAAATATGATGTGTAGGCCAGGGCATATCTGCAGCATGACAATATTTAATGGTTAAATGGTATTTTGACACACATTTCTTTAACAAATAATTGCACCTCCTGCGATTTAGTAGTAAATTTGGCTCATGTAATAATAAAGAGTACTTCTATATACTTCCCCAAATCACTTCCTGTCTATTTTAAAGTGATATTCCACCCAAAATCTATCATTTGAGTGTTACACTTAACACATAAGAATAAACTGTCCTTGAGCTTTAGGGAGGGTGATAGCATTGTGGACGGCTGCAGAGCGGGTCGTCCATTAATCACAAGGTTGGCGGTTCGATCCCCGGCTCCTCCCGTCCGCATGTTAAAGTCGCTGTCCTTGAACAAGACACTGAACTCCAAGTTGCTCCGGCCGCCATCGGTGTGTGTGAATGGGTGGATGAGAGGCAAACTGTAAAGCGCTTTGTCCGGTAAGGTAGAGAAGTGCTATCTAAACACACATAAATCTAAGCTTATGCCGGGTACTCACTAAGAGAATCCTTTCCGACAATCGTCAGCAAAGCCCTGATTTCTTTTTCTAAAGATTATCTTTCCAGATGTTCCTGTGGTGTGAGGTATGTTAGGAGTGTTTTTTACATCCCCCGATCGGCTCGGAAGTCCATCCTGGCCGCACCGATTTCAAATCGCAAATATTAAACATGTTCAATATGTAGGATGGGATCTCCTGTTGTGTGTGGGAAACCCCGAGGACAGCCGATGACGCAGTCACGTGGGAAAGAACGATAGCCAATAGAGAACCAAGCGGACTGAAGAAGGAAGGACAACCACCGCTGTTGTCATGGCGACCGCGGCTAATGCATGAGCTAATACTAAACGTGAAGCATAAAGTAGTAGTGAGATGGAGCTCAGAAATGGAGGACCAACTTGTTGATTAGTGTTTGTTTAACGTGTCTCCATGACTTCATCCATCCATCCTTTGTCAATTTTCAGTACAAAGTAAAAACTAACATCACTAATTCTTCCTAACCGTCGTCCGCCATGTTTGTTTACACTAAAGTCACGTTTGATCGCCATGAATGAATCTGTTAGTGTGCAGTGTACTGTTTTGGCCATATCGTTGCTCTCCACACATTATAGGAACAAAACTGTTGAAGTTCTCATAACATGTCGTTGTGTGTGGGCTTGTCTTTAGCTGTTCTGTGACGAAGCAAACTGGAAAACTGTTCGTCACCTCTCATGAATAATACTGAAGTTATGCCAGATACCAGAGTGTTCCTCCTGCGCTGCAATGATAAATGCTCATCTGTGACTAGGAGGGCAAAAGAACAGTTACGTAGGCTATGTGATGGCGTATGTGTGTGTGTGTGTGTGTGTGTGGAGGGGGGGGAACACCTGTGTGACAGGCAATCTGTCTCTGTCTAAAGAATGTGACAGTGACCCTGGGATGAAGGTGAGTGTGTTGGTTTGTGCGTCAGTACTTAGTGCATGTACAGGAGCAGGTGCTCAGATCACAATAATGACAGACTTGTCATATCTGTTTAGAGGCAGTTCTTTAATGTAGTGTTGAGACTGCACCATATTAGGTGAGAATAGCAACGACAGAGGCATGGTGACATTATGCTTTATTGCTAATGTCATTACTGTTTGGAAGCTCATTTCAAGTTGCAGGGATGTGACACATAAAGAGGTAGATGACAGTCGTAACAACTGTTTAATCTACGGGCTTTGAGAATAAGGAAGACACGGCAAAATATAATTGAAATGGCTCAACAGTTCAAATTCTGTCAACTTTTTTTGGGCTACATGTTGGGTTTGGTACCGAACTCTTTTGAGGGTACCGACTGAATTACGTCGGTACTACAGAGTACGGATTCACGTTAAATCAATCAACGCCAAATTTCAGTGGGTGAGAGAGTAACTAAGAGTATAGAGAGAAAGAGAGAGAGCGAGACCACGTCTACATTGAGTTTGCTTTTGATAACGGCCAACTTAACTTATCTTATTAACATATGTCCGCTGCGTCTCTTCTAGAGATTCGAGGTCTCGCCTATTTTTAACGCCAGCTGTGGTTCACAGCAGCAACAGACAGTGAAAGTGATCATTTGACTGTATATTTACATCATATCAGCAACATTAGTACAGTTTAAATGTCTATCTCTGTAGAATATGTCACGTTCATGTTATGAAAAAAAGGAAAGATTTATTTTTAAATCAACACTTCCTGCTTTCATTTCAAAATAAAAGCCCTCAGGCATTTTTTTCTGTGGACAGAATTCCTTCATTTGTTAACACAAGGCTTTTATTCTGAAATATGCGCAGGACAGTGCTGTAGAATATGCAGGGACTTGCACGGCTCCATGAATGAATAAAGTAATTAAGCTATACTATTATTTGCAAATGAGCACAGGTTTCTTAACCTTTCTCTGTCTAAAACAAATATAAATGACATTTATAATGAAATTAAATTGCCATTATGAAAGGCAAACTCTATGTAGAAAACTATGTAGAAAGAAAGGACTGGCAGCAGCAGAAACGCAGCTGGTATGAACACCTCACGCGTGAATCACGCAGCCGCCACGCGCTCCTGACGGTCCCTGTGTGGACAAAGCATAAATCGCTTTGAGTGGTCGGAAGACTAGAAAGGCGCTATGTCAATGCAAGTCCATTTACCAGCTGAAGGAAGTCAATCTAGACCACTGACATCAATACACAAGCCCGTTCTTTATATAATACGTTTTATGATGAAAACACATTTTTAAGATATTGTATGTTCATGCTTTAATGCCAGTAGGGTTCCATTAATATTATAATGACATTTCACACATCAACTGACTATCTTGGCACCGACGCGCTGCCCATCTAACTTTTTTATTAGTTTAAATGTTTGGTTGACTGCTACAACATTAGAAGGTCTAGTGAAACTCAAACCACCTCCCAAACACCACCTCTCCTTCTCACTTGGTATGCTCTGGATGGTCAAGTGGAACATTCCTGCAGACTGCATTTCACTCGGTTGGCTCAGATCTGCTTTAATCACCTCAGCGATGGCTGAGCTGCAGATATAGAGTTACAGTACCAGGGAAAGGGAGAGCGAGAGAGAGCGAGAGAGAGAGGGTGGACCCCCAGAATTACTTTTCCATCATTGGGCCTAGCAAGGTTTCACAGGGTCAGAGCATGTTCGTATCAATTTGCACTAACGGCACCTTTTTGTTTTAAAGAGATTTCCACATTTTTACGACCCTGTCTGGTGAATTTAGCTCCCAGTTAAGTTTTGAAACAAAGTCTATACAACTAATCCACCAAACGACATGACGAAATGGATTGTAATTGCCTTCCCAATCCACCCATGTTAGCTTTTTGTTTGATCCAGCCATTAAACCATTACAGACCCTACCGCCTCTTCGGTTAAATCAGTATTAACCACATTTTTTTGGCCTCTTTGGGGCCGTGGAACAAGCTGTAACACAGACAGACATTTATCACTTTCTAACGTTGATATGTGTTAGCAAACAGTTGCCTTTACACACCCATTAGGTAGACATAGAAACATTCATTTGGGGTCATTTTTATAACCACCTTACACACGTACAAGTCTAATATCCACTATTCTTTTAGCTCTGTTTTGGTGTCCTCCAACTCCTGAGGGAAACATCTGGCTCTTTTGCTGTTAAATGCGCCAATATGTTCACCAGCTATAAATGATGTGTAAGCCAGGACATCTCCACAGCACCGCAATATTTAATTTAAAAAGGTATTTTGACACACATTTCACCTTTAACAAATATTGCGCCTTCTTGCGATTTTGATAAAATGTTGATTAATTGTGCAGCCCTAGCTCACATTTGAGGAGAGATTTCATTCCCCTATAGTGGATCGTGTGCCCGTTGGTGCTGTTAAACTAGTCATCTGTGCCATATAATGTAATATTATACACTATTCCTTTCTCTCCACCCCCCCCCCTTCTGTCAGGGTGCCTGATCGTTTACACCGCTCATACTGTGTGTCACCAGGTCGTTACGTTTATTTCAGATGACTACCAATTAGCTGGCTTCTAATTAGTCAGCACTTTCCCTGATTCCACATGTCACACAAGTTCAATCCATCAGCACCGTGGAGCCGGACCAGTAGTTTTATGATTGTCAACTAAACAGCATGTGATCCGTCTTTGTTCAGCTGGACGGCGTCCTAATGGGGTTGGCAGTATTTCAGTGCTAGTCTTTTTCTTCCTGCTGCTGTAAACAGCCTATCTTTAATTGGGCTATCATGTTACTTTAGGTATCTTCTGATATTACTACTATACTACTTTTATACTGTATATACAGTAGTACATTTCTGTCTCGTGCACCATTATTTGTAGTATTGTTTACAATCTTTACTATTCAGTTGTTTAATATACTTCTTTTACTTCTTCTGCCTGCCTCATCTGTCATGTGTGACTGAGTCGCTCCAAGATTTCAGAGTTAAGTATATTATTTCTATTTTGTAAATTATTTAGGTTCTATTGTGTTTATCCCGACTGTTTGATATTTCGTGCTAAATTCTTTTATTTTATTTTATTTTATTTTAAAGCAACTTTTATTTTGAAAAATGCTATATAAATAAATCTTTAGTTACCACCATAAAAAAATTGTTTTAATAGGCTGTGTTTGTTACCTTGTAGTAAATTAGGGTACATTTAGGTTTTATACTAAACTAAGTAAAACACGTAGGGAAACAACGTAACATCAGTACAGAAAACATGTGACAACCATCACTACAAAACAAAAGACAAACGTCACAAACGTAACCTGCAAAAACAAAACACCTGTATCCCACTTAAAAGTCCTGTGTTTGTTGGATCCATCCACCTCCCCACTTGCCATAAGTAGTCTTTCTCACTTTATAAACTACGTAACTACCTCTGAAGTTAGACTTCCGTCACTACAAAAAACTGCAGGCGTGTAATATTCACGTCTCGGCGACACAAAACGTGACACTGGCGCGCTTTCTCCCGGTGGACAGGCAGGTCTATTACACGCTTTGCCGCGAGACTGGGCTGAACAATTCATCCATGGGCTTCGACTATGGGCCAGAGTTTATTATTGAAGCTACAGGAAACACTTTGCATACTATGACATGTCAAAATAAGTTTATATTTGTTTTTTTTTGGAGTTATTGATTGTACAAAGCACTAAATAATTATACAAATATCTAAATTAGCATGTACTTGGCAACACTGGTCTGGTGTGTATTGTAGCCTTTGTAGCTCTTTAGTAGTATTTAGCACTTTTTCTTTTCAAATTATTATTTACATGAACCCGAAAGTTACATTCGGGAAATAACTGGACCTACACTTTGCTGTTTAAGTTGTTGTTTCAAGGTGAATCTGACTGTGTGGTTGCAGTTTTATAACCAACACAAAGAATCTTGCAGCAAAGTAAAGCATTTAGTGGATCTAATTTTTAATCCTGCTAATATCAGAATCTTACAGTTCTTTGCTGTACACAGCGAGCTATACGTATTAACACATAGTAATAATACTTCTAAATGTGATTGAAAAGTGTTTAAGTGTTAGATAAAAGAGAAGAAGACCAAAGTAGTTCATGATTTGATCACTCCATCAGTGAAAATAGCTCGCTATGCTAATCATTTCAGAAGACATGATATGAACCCATGCTGACTGATGAATAGTGTTGTCTGTAATTATATCTAAATTGATTTATGGGGATACATTTCCAGAACGCTTCGGCTGCGTTTAAGGTTGCACCTGTTCAGCCAGATGGGGATATAGATAGACCACAAGGTACAGGGCATATGCACAATACACACCGTATGTATTAATAGAAAGCCTGCACAGTAATACAGCCTGCAGATGAAATGAAAAATCATCACTTTTTTTCTGTTTATTCAATATACAGTAAATACATTCTGCAACACCATCGGGTATCATGATATTCTTACTCACTGGGAATTTTATTTCACTGTAATTAATTAGAAATGTGATTCATACACTCAATTATACAAATAAAAAAATCTGATTTTAAATAAACTTTTTGCATTTTTCAGAAGAAAAAAATGATTTTCTTTTTAATGTATTATCAATATACAAAACAATAACCACAGGTATATAAGTAGGTGTTGGGAATCTGGTGTGCAAATTTATTTTATTCATTTATTTTTATTTATTTCTTATTATTATTATCATTATTATTTGTTAATTTTGATGCATACATTTAAAAAGATAATGTATTATATATATTTTATAATGTTTATTTATTTATTTTTTATTATTATTATTGTTATTATTATTATTACCTTTTACCTTTATAATTACTTTACAATTTCTGTTATATTTACATATTATTTTATTTGCTGTGGTTTATGTTGTTGTAGTTTTTTTTCTTAAGTAAACAATAAAAAGAATGATTTAAATATATATATATTATCTTTGTATATTTCTATTACAATTTTCAGTGAAGCAACATGCCGGCTGATGACAGATTAACCGTCCTGACTTTGCCTTTTCCCTGGATGGGAATAAAGTTTATGTTTCTACATTCGCGGTCAGTTGCATTTTAATACGGCGCTGTCGGGGCCGTCTCACAGGGTCACTGCAACCTTTCCCGTCATTGAGTCGCTTCTCGGTTTTAGCGGCGCGCAAATTACAGCAGGGTGGGATTTTCACATTAAAGGCCAGTGGAAATCTAAAAGCAGGACAGGGAGCTCCGGCATGCGGGTGGGCAGCCGCTTCATGTTCCAGATATCGTCACATCACATGAAGATCCCTCACAGCACACATCAATCTCTCACCAGGACAACGCACTGTAGTCCAGTGTGTGTTCCTACATATGGTGCAGTGTATATCAGCAGGAGGGTGTTTGATATGTGGCTCTGATTGAGGAACAAGTGGATGCAGCGTTGGGTTTTGTCATGCTCAAAATGTCGTTTTTGGAGCATTAATTGAGCAGTATTTAATGCTTCAAACACAATGACTTTGAGGTACAACACCACCTCAGGATATGACCTATTATGACTTTTCAGTGCTGTGCTTTTTTGTCTAACTTTAAAGCTGCATGAGATTTTAGGTAAAAATACAGTATACATTCAGTAAAAATGAGTATTGGGCGAAGGTAAATTATAACATTATCATGATGTGTTCAAATGCAATCTTGTAAAATGTAGTTTTTGTTGAAACTTGAATAAATCCAGTTTGAAGGAGATGTTTTCACAGCAATATAAAATATATAATAGAGAGGGAATTATGACCTGTTTTACTTCCTAACATTCCTAATCAGCACTTTCTTCTCTGCTTCTGTCTTAATCAACAGACTGTAGGCATTTCTACTTTATTCACTTTATCCGATTTTTTTCTTGTCTGTTAATTAACTTGCTGCATTCTCAATTTGAAACTGTTCTCGTCTGGGTTGTTGTTTTTAATCAGGGTTCGACTGACGTCAACCATTAGTGCCAACATGTGATCCTGATCCGGGATCGTCAGTGTCTCTTTGCTTATATGAACCACCGCAAACCAGTAGACATTGAAAACACCAGTTTAGGAATGTGTATTTAAGTTGAGATTTATTTCTCACTGCTGGTGTTGGGCACTGCCGTAGCACCTACACATCACATTCACACAATTATACACATTCACACCTGAGATCCACAGTCTTCCTCTGTTGGCCTCTGAGCCACTGCGGGGTCATTCATTCCCCCCATCCCGCTGTTCTCCATCCACACTTCTGGGGATTTTAACCGTCGGCCCCTCCGGTCACAAGCCTGCCTCTCTAACCTTTAGGCTACCGCCGCTGCCCCCCAACTCTTCAATCTCAGCGAGCCGCAGCGTAGGAATGTGAAAGTCAAATAAAATCAGAGAGGTCCGGGGTTGTGGGAGGAGGTGTGTAAAAATGTGCGGCACCAAAGTTCACCCTATTTTGGCCAAAGATACACTCAGAGATATCCAGCGCCAGAGATTACATCTTTTTCAAAGTAAATAAATGGAATTATGATGTTTTTCTTGGCTGTCACACATTGTTTATAAAAAAGCGGAGAGAGCAGTCCGTTCACACTTTAGGTGATAACTACAGTGGGCCTTTGTGAAGGCCAAGTGCTGGCACCGGGCTGATGGTTTACTTTGGAGGCTCACATTGAGCTCAACTTTGTGTGCAAAGTTGTCAGGATTTGTACCTTGTTTACAGAGCGTAACCCGTTTGTGAACTTGTCTCTGTGTGTGTGCATAGTGTGTATCTAGCTGGTGTGTGTGTGACAGCATTTGGATATGAGTAGAAATTGTATTTTATAAATTGTAAAGAAGATGATTCTTATGAGTAAGAACATTAAGAAAAAACTCTCCTGACTCTGGCAGGACGCTGCCTGAATGATGGATGTATTTCTAAAGCAGAACAGAAAGGCCTCGATTTGATATTACAAACTGCTTACTATGAGTAATTCAGTAGTGAGTCCGGTAGTTGTGGATATTTAGCCAGCAGAGGTAGCCAATATTTATATATATTGTTTTAAGATTACGTTTTGGGCTTTTTGCCTTTATGTGACAGTAATAGTTATGGACGGGGGAGATGGAGTGGATGATATGTAGCAAAGGGCTGCAGGTAAGAATCAATGCAGAATCGATATATTTGCTTCATTTGAGTCTATTCAGAGGTAGAAGGAAGTTACGACTTTTATTGTTGTAGTCTGAGTAACGTGACGTCATATCCGTTCCGTATCCGTCACCAAAATAAACCAACGAGCCGAAACGATAAAGCAGAAAACGACGGAGGGTCGGCGTGGATACGACCTGCACCCTCACATTTTAAATCACACTACACATCCAGTAAAGGATGGAAACACTGTGGGTTTTTCAGGAAAAGGCTAAAGCTGCATGCTAGCTCTGTCATGGACAGGAAACGTTATCGTACTGCGGTCGAGCCAGCCGTCGCTCTCATCTCCATGGTCAAATGAGCCGACGCTACAACTGTAGAGCACCCACATACTGACATTTATGTTAAATGCATTGAAACGGCCCCGATGGAGCTGACCATGGATGGATAAAGAGACACGTGGGACTACGTCCGGTTTTCAAAATAAGGTGTTAACAAAGGGAACTGTATATACAAAATACATCTATGGAAATAACATTGATTGGGTTATATTCACCAGAAGTATTAAACATTATATGCCCCTTATAAATTAAAAAAGAAAATACCAGTAATTTGTGAGAGAAATGTCTTTATTCTTTGATTTTTGGGTTGCTGGAAAAAATAATAAAATAAATAATTCCTGACAATGCCTGATATATTTGACTTGAGGACATCTCTGATTCTGAAAATCAAACATCTTTACTGTATTAATTTAGATATTTTCCAAAGTAAAAGTCCCTAGAAGTGTATGATTCAACTTTTCCCCAAAAAAGTTTTAAAAAATTGCAATATATCGTAATATCAAATCGCAATATTTGTAGAATCGCAAAACTTTAAAATTGCAATACATATTGTATCAGCACCCAAGTATCCTGATGGTATCGAATCGGGAGATACGTGACTAAGATAATCCATCCAACTGTGATCTAAAATTATTCTGGCTGATTTAGCTCACATTAAAAATCTTTTCACCACCACAGGTGAAGCTTCTCTTTCCACACCTATAGTTAACTACTGTCACCTTTCCAGGGAGTCAACCTCTGCCATGTTCACAGAGAAAGTCTCTGATAAGAACTGACAGGTCAATAAAAGCAGAAATATCATCAGCTTCGTCATTAACCAACGGCTCTGGCAGCTGCCAAAATATCCCCCGTCACGTTGGCCGGCTCCTCTCTCTGAACGTCTTTTAAGAAAGGTGCTAATTTTATGACACCAGAGCGCTTCAACCCGGCAGATACGCCAAACAGTTCAGCGCCAATACACCTGATGTGAAAACTTCTCAGCTGGTAGTGATTCTGGTGTCGGCGATGCCGACATGGGTGCCTGAGCAGCTTCCCACATAGCACCCTGTTACTGACTGCCCACCTCAGTACTGTCTCTCAACACCCTCGTACATTGAGGTGTTTACTGACAGTCTTCACACGCGTATTACAGGAGGTCACACCGCTGTAGCAGCCCACTCTCGCAGCACTCTTACTATGAGCACACACTAACTTTTACTGCTGATAATCTTCAAATGTGCACTAATGCAAATCAGGAATTCTCACTACCATTACTACATACAGTATACAATACTCATTTAACTTAAGCTTCAGATGTTTTGCCATTTCTTTAGCACATGTTTAGCACTTATTTTCATGCCAAAAAACTAGTATCGATCTGGATCAAAATATTGATGAAAATGGCCATGCCCGTTTTTCCTCACCAAAATGTTGAGTTTTGGAGCGTTATTTGTTATTTGTTATTTGTTATTTGTCCTCCTAGTTTCATTTGATGCAAGTATCTTCTTTAGCTACAACCTAAATATCGCAAATTGCGCTAATGCTTTAAAGAAATTAGTGGCGTTAAAATGAATTTGTGTTTTGACAGCCCTAATATTTTGCTATTTCTTTAGCACATGCTTTGCATTTGTTTTCATGCCAAAATGTACCTTCGCCCGATACTCATTTTTTATTGAATAGAGCATTAACGCACCGTAATGTAACTCAATGGAACCTCCGTTAACGTTAGTATCTCCATTATTTAGCCAAGCAGGACTGTGCTTCCCACCGGCTGCTAACAGGGAACATTACTAACTCTCCTCCTGCTGATGTCAACACTGATTTGTTGTTCACGGTGTTGCATTATCAGGGAAAAAATAGGGTGCGTTCCCTTAGGTTTAGTAGCTCCATGCTGTTGAGCACTTTTTTTTCTCTACACTGTGTCTCCGGTCCCAAACCAACTGAAACATGATACAGCGTGCATATGCGTCATTGTGCTGCGTAACTGTTGGAAAGCATCGAAGAGGAATCAGTTGTCAAGGAGGCATGAGATGCCAAGGAATCAGACAACTACAGTTCTCTATTCCCATCTTTAGCGTTTTCCCTGTTTGCCAAAGTGGCGGATGATCTGATGATTTTACCCGCTACTGCCAACAATTTACCCGATTTGCATTTTCGGGTTGTTTATTCGTGGCGTCCCCGGTGTGTAAAGTTCTTAACTCTGGGATACATAAATATCTTTAAATGACAAATTTACGTATATTATTATATTAAATCCCACTTATCTGTTATTTAATAAAAAGGTAATATTGTTCAGATCAGAGTATTGAGTGTAAATGCAGGGAGTTGTGGGTCTCCTTGTGTCCCCCGGTGTGGCGGGACACAGCAGACATATCTCCTGTTATATCGGGCCGGCCGGCTGGTCGAGACGACGTTGTTTTGCTGTTGTCCGAACACCGTTTGATGTTCTATTTCAGCGCACACTTGAAAGACCTCTCTGTCACATTAATCAGGGCTGCAGCGAATGCCGGGCAGTGTTTTCTGTCAATCCCGAGGCCTCCACGATTTATTGGGAAAAAAAGCGTCTATATTTGTAGTGGCAACCTTTTGCCGGACCTCACCAGCTGATGTCAGTTAATTATTTGTCCCCCTGAATCTAATACTTTTTCCCCGTGCCAAAACTGTGGGCATGGAGAATCAAGATCCCCCACACAAACACACACACTCGTATAGATAGACACACAAACACACACACCAGCAGATGCCATCTCTTACTGACGGTCAGTGCGGAAAATCAGACACTCCATCCATCTGCTGGTGTTATTCCTAGCAACCAAAGTTATGTTGCCATGGTAAAGATCTCCCCACATGAACTTGTCAATCAAACAGCAGCGACTTCATGTTTTTATTGTTTTGTTTCTCCCACCCCCCCACACTTGTTTTGCTAACATCTGAATTTTTTGTCCATTCCCACATTGTGGTTTCTGGAGCCTCATCGGGTCAGCAGTGTTTATCTGTTTACAGCTTCCCTCTGCTAACTTTAGATGCTCTCATTAAAATGACTGTGAGTCAGAGCCCAGTGGATCCAAGCAAAGAGGAAGAACTTTTTGTCCTCCAGACCATTTCAGAGTTTCTGAGTGAATAATAGCTTTGGTGTAAAATACGAGGACAGATTTTAGTTGTGCACGTATGAATAGTGTGTCGGTGCTGAATCGATCAGGACGTGCGTGTAACACAAACTGAAAAGGTGCTCTGTACAAGTTGTACGTCATGGTGGGTAAAAACCACATCTGTTTAGACAAATGTGTGATTTAGTGTTGTGGGTTTAAGGGAGAAAGCCAGGAAAACTTGATAAACCACATAAATCCACCATAACCACAGAAAGCCTCTGTAAACTAGAGTAATGCCCAAATGAAGTGTGAGAAAAAGGGGGAAAAGAATGACTTTGTAATACCTTTAACGACACGGTTTACTCTAGGATGAGTGTCGTGTTTCCTCGGAAATATTGCCACGTCCGAAATGCAAGGCGGCATTTGTCTCATTTTGCACGCTGACTTACGCTTTGGTATTACACTGGAAATAGTTATGCTTGGATTTCAAGCTGTCGCGCTGTTGCACTGGACTTCCTCCACCTCTATTAAAAATATACTGCACTCCCATTGTATGTGTTTATTGGCAAGGGAGGATTTCTGAGGAGCAGTTACTGGTTTTATTTGAGACGTGTCTCAGCTCAAAGCACTTGTTTCTTAGACGCGATGACAATATTTCAGATATTATTACATGCATACCATAGACAGAGAAAAGTCACTACTTCACTCAAAGTACTGGACTTGAGTATTACTTTCTTTACTTACCTTCAGAAGCAAATACTTTTTATTCAACTATATTAATCTGACCATTTGGTCTCTGGTTACCAGTTACTTTATTATTATTTATTATTTATTATTTATACATACCAACATATGATAATCTTATGATGCATTGTAATTAGGGTTGTCAATTGATTAAAATATTTAATTTGCGATCAAACGCATGATTGTCCGTAGTTAATTGTGATTAATCGCAAATTAATCACACATTTTTTATCCATTCAAAATGTACATTAAAGGGAGATTTGATATCTGTAGATAGATAGATAGATAGATAGATGTACTTTATTGATCCCAAATTGGAAAATGATTGTGTTACAGCAGCAGGTTATCCATATATTATGAAGTATTTAATCCTCTTATCAACATGGGATTTGGAAAATATGCTGCTTTATGCAAATATATCAATATATTTATTATTGGAAATCAATTAACAAAAAAAAAAATGACACATATTGTCCAGAAACTTAACTTTGACAGCCCTAATTGTTATAGATTAAACTATACGCACCCTTAGGTGCCTGAGCAATGGATCAAGTGGAGCAAGTACATCACTGTTATTCAATTAGGGAGCGCAAAGTGATCGTGTTGGTACCCCACTTTTGGTCTTTTTACAGATAAACTTCTCATCATACAGTCCCCACAATCAGGTGATGATATTTAAGCAGCCTGTATCAAAAACAAGTAATAAGAAAATCACACATTTTTGTGTCAGCTCTTTTAAGTGTAACGTGACTATGAATATTTTGCTTTTGTGACTAAATCTAAGAGGTTGGGTGATGGAGAAATGCAGAAAAGTTGTTTTAAATTACATTTTTATTTCTAAGGGAGACCCCAGACCCCGCGACAATTAAATATCTTTCCAAATTAGCTCACCTGTTATAAAAATAAGACCAGGCACCCCAAAAAATGTCACTTGTAAATAATAATAATAATAATAATGAA
The DNA here is from genome assembly GCF_043250625.1 of Sebastes fasciatus. Classification (NCBI taxonomy): domain Eukaryota; kingdom Metazoa; phylum Chordata; class Actinopteri; order Perciformes; family Sebastidae; genus Sebastes; species Sebastes fasciatus. The sequence continues at coordinate 30,264,984 of NC_133808.1, read as the reverse complement.
CTTATATAGGATTTTTATTAATTGTTGTCTTTGTGGAATTCAGTGGTGGAAAGTAAATAATTACATTTACTCAATAAAGGGGCTCCATAAAATAATATACTTCTTTTTGTGATCAAATTTGTATTGTTATTTGAACCGAAGACATACAATCATCAATACAGTTATAAATAAAGGTAATCAAACAAAACACTGTTTTTAAAAGGACTGGTCAGTAACATTTAACAATAATATGACAGACCCACAAAAAGCAGACATAGTCAAAGTCTCTATAATGGATGCAGATGAGTATACATGCACAAACATACGTATATACATAACATCTACACACAGCTCACCCACTACCTACGCTAAAGAGATAATATAAATATAAATTAAAAAAACAAAACAAAACTAACATAGTTAAAGGGGCCATTCTGCAAAAAATGTACTTTTATTTGTGATACTTTACGTACATTTTGCTCTTCTGCACTTTCACTCTTGTATCATTTTAAATGCAGAGTATTTTTACATTGTGGTGTTCTGAATCATAAGATGATAACGGGACCTTCAAAAAGAGCCGTATCATAGTTAATTAAGCTGGGTGAGGTGCAGCAGATGATGTGCAGTGTTTGTTGTTTTGATGTGTTTGTGGCTGAAGGAGGCAGAGTAGCAACAGGTGGTTGAATCAAAGTGACGTGGATAGATTTCTAGGAAGGACTTTGCTGCCGAGTCCCACCAGCACGTTGAGTATCTCAACGTGCTGGTGGGACTCGGTCAAACCGCTGACCTGTAACAACACGACCTTGCTCTTTGATTATACAACCATAACTCGACACGGACGGGCTCAGGCGGGATGTCATGGAAAAGTTCTCAGCGTTTCCTGCCAGCTTTTTTCCCCGCTGACGGCACGGCCGGTTCGCGCTCTGCGGCCTCTGCTCCCCTTTGTAACTTCACAGACCCTGAATCTTAGCCGGTTCTATAAAACCGCTCTTTAAAACGCGACGCGGGCAGCAGGTGGGCGCTCCATGCCACGACAGGAATGTCGGGCAGCGGGAAGGACTCTGTGGGGGCTTAAAGATGCCCCTTGGCAGCGTGGAGGAGACCTCTGCGGGGTTGCCCTTTAAGGCTGCGCGCAGGCCGGCGAGAACGAAGTTGAAGTCTCTACATGTGAACCTGTCACTCTCGCAATCTGGAGGCTTGGCGGGGTGGAGGGGTGTGTGTGCATGGGGGTGGATTTAGACCATTAGTTCTGGGCTGCCCAGGCACACACTCACATGTGTGCGGAGAGTCACTGAGGTCTTTCTGCTAATTATAGGCTGAAATCTGACAGAGAAAAATTAGAGGGAAAAGGGACAGCTGCAAGGTCCGCTGGACGGCGGAGGGAAGAAGAGAAGGGAGAGGAGGGGTTTTTGATTTCTCGCTAAATCCTCAAACCCCCTCCTTGAACCTAAAAACAAAATTCAATCATCTTGGTGTCCTTCTCGCTCTCTTATCCCCTCTCAACACAACCCCGCCGCCTCCCTCGTCCTCTCAGACGAGAGGTCAGGGGTCATCCCTTGTGGGATCGAAGGACGTCCCATCTTTTCCCTGAACTAATGCCATTTCCTACGGGGAGCTTAGCCAGCAGCTACAGGAGAACTCTAAGACCTCCCCGATGTCAATGTGGTCTCATCATCAACCACTAACGTATCACACACACATACTACCACCTGTGCAGACACACTCACACAAAGAGAGAGTAGCATATCGTCTTTATCATGGCTCTGTAAGAAGTTTATAAAAGAACCAAAAGTCTCTGATGGTGCTTAAAGGAAAGCATCAGTATATTTTCTTCTACACATGAATATTCGCTGCAGTTGATGTCAGTGTGTCTGTTTCAAATCAGACACGTTTTATTTCACAACAGCTTTCAGGAATTAATTAAATTCAAATCGAACAACTTTACTGCGACTCCAGACCCTCTGGGGTTCCCCCAACGGTCCCATATTCATTGTGTCACTCGGTTTGTGGTGCATTAATGTGATTAATTGCACATTTTGTCAGATGATGACGACCACGCCAAAATGATAAAACACTGACTTTTCTTGCATCACCCCCCAACTACATGTAGGGCTGCACAATTGATTTAATATTAATCCCGACCACGATTTTGGCTTCGCACAATTAAATGAACATGATCGAATGCGATATTGACATTTAAAATACTCTACTCATAGAAAACTCAGCTGCATAAATCGAGCGTTTCCTAAACTAACAGCTAGAGATGCAGTGTCAATACCGCATATATACACACATGTACAGCCGCCAAATGATGGTTTTACGTCGGCACACAGAGGTACAGTCAGTAACGTCACACACAGACAACATGTCGTCGGTGTGGAAGTTCTTCAGTGAGTGAAGAAGGCATTAAGCTGCAATTTGTCACAACTGTAAGTCCAAAATATGCCGTGGAGGAACAACCTTAAAACAACCTTAAAAACATCTGGAACAACTAACTTAATCAGACTCTTATTATATTGTAATTCATTCCCATGCATGCTGCTCAGAGTAATCACAGTGACCCGCACGTCTGCCGACAGCACGGAGCACATTATGGTGCATTCAAGCTCTACTCAGTAAAATTGAGTATTGGGCGATGGGAAATTATAACGCTATCAAGATGCGTCCAAATGTTACCTTGTAAAATTTTATTTTTGGTGAGAAACCTGAATAAATCCAGATGTTTGAAGGAGATGTTTTCACAGTAATATAAAATAGATATTATATATATATTTGAATCAAAGCAAATATTGAAATAATCAATACAATCATTTATTTCCTAATCATTTTTATTTTGTGTTTTTATGCAAATAACCACAAAAGATGATAAAAGTAAAAGGACATTTAGAGTTTTTGACGGTTGGATTGTAGCACAACATGGAAGGTGAAATTGCAATAAAATTAGTTTGTCCCTAAAATCTATGAATAATCGTGATCTCAATATTGATCAAAATAATCGTGATTATCATTTTGGCCATTAACATGAACTTTTATATTATTTGGTTTCTGTTCCGGCGTCTTTTTTGAGACTGAAAGCACAATTTCAACTGTTATTGTTGGTATAAACCTTAAGGTGGGTCCATTTGTCAAAATATGAATGGTGTGTATTCCTAAATAACGTTTATAACCAAGTGACCACACAGGGAAGGTCTAAGGGGCCCAACACGTACTGATGAATTCAGAGGTGTGGGACTGCTGCATGTACAACTCAAGATAGAACATCTGTATCCGAGTATCCGAGTACAGACACTCATTATCAAGTTGTCACAAACAAAAAGGACTTAAAGAGGTCAGAGGTCATAAATTATTACTTTACGTCATCAATTTGATATTTTTTTGTTTGTACAGATAAAATGTGAGTGTGTCCGATGTCTTGGTTTTTACGACTTGGGACCGTGTTGGACATATGTGGTCTCACTCTGTTATCCATCGGATTCAGTGTGTTCTGAAGATCCTTAAATGAATCCAATAAAAGTAGAAATCGTCTTCATCCATCACGTCACACACACAGTCGGTGGGACGGCTCAGCTTCCCATCAAAAGCCCCACAAACATTCAAAAGTCTGTTTAGTGCCGGGGAGTATGTTACTCATGCCATCCGTCATAATGTGCTAGTGTGCAAAATGTTTCTCAATGTCGGTGTAATATTGTAAGATCATTATCTTGTTACCGGGGTTTCCGTGAGAATGTCATGAGCTTGCCTCGGGCCGGCTTAGACGTCTTACAGCCGAGGCACAGTAGCCAAGTCCAGATTGTTTCCCTCCGCTGTCTGATTGACAGGTGTCCAACAATCCCCCTGGCTTTGCGCCGGAGATCCGAAGAGGCCGTGCGGAGGCCCCGGTGCGGTCGGGGCCTGACCTTGCCCGGCTCATCAATAGCATTCATTGCTCCCAGGCTGTGTGCGACAGGTGCTCTCGAGCCCAAGACCTCAAAACCTCTGCCCCGGCCCCCCGAACCTAAACCCTGCCCGTTTTTATTGGTCCTTCTGCCTTTCCCCTCATCCCCGTTTCCTCCTGGGACATTTAGGAGCGAGGCTCGGGTCTCCTCTGGCTCAAATTAAATGCCTGTGGTTAATTAGCTGAGGTTGCTATTACCAGCGGAGGTGGAAACCTTTACCAGTGCACCCAGGCCTGGGAACACTGGAGCTGTGTGGCCTCCTCTCTGAAACAAGACAGAATTTGTAGTTTCTTATTCTGGCTCCAAACCTTTAACTTCCTCCCTCATCCTGAGTCAGATGCAGCTTTCCTGCTTCTCCTGCAGACCTGCAGAAGACTCACATCTCCCCCCTAGTGGCGGCCACTGTCCATGCATCCCTCCATCACTACTCTGGTTGTCTTTACAGAGACAGTAGAAGGAGGCGTCATGTGAAGAAATGCAGCAACACGCCTTCATTTGGACTCATTTGTGTATTTTTTGTGAAAACTATTTTTTCTAATCCTTTAATAAATTAATTTTCCTTTGCGTTTCATCACATATTTATTTCCCCAAACTTATTTATATCTGTATTATTTTCTTTATACATTTCTTTACACATATATTATTATATTTTTTAATGCATTTCTGCGTCATTATGCAAATAAGGGGGCTGTCACTCAATGTGTGTCATCAGGGGGTTTGTTTGTGTAGTTTGGGGAAATAAATAAGGGGTGAAATGCAAAGGGAAAATCGTGCAGAAATAAATACTATAAATGCATAGATAAATAAATAAATGCATAAATAAATAGATAAATAGTGAATAAATAAAAAGTAAATGCAAAAATAAGTAAATGAATAGAAAATAAATGCAAAAATAAATGAATGAATAAAATGAATAAATAAGAAATACATTTAAAAATGAATAAGAAATAAATACATGAATAAAAAAAGAGAAAATTAAACAGAAGAGTAAATAAATAAGGGAATCAATATAAAGATAAATAAATAAAGAAGCTAATTAAAACAGAAATATCAATTTATGTCACATTTTATTGATTAAATAATGCCTACATATACTATTAATATTATTTTGCTACATTTAATGATATATTTATTTATTTATCGAGTCATTTATTTTTGATTTTGGCAGGTTCCATCCTCCATACATAAACACCCAGTGAATAATAAATCTGTAATCAAACAAACTTGGATGTCAATTGTCTTCAAATTGTGGGAATTTTTTTCTTGTTCGTCTTCTTTGACTGTTGTGACACCGTAGTGGTTCCTCGGTTACGAAGCTTTATGATGTACAATATTTCTGCAATGCTTGGCCTCAGCACACCAGGGTTGCACTGGGAACTTGGTCTCAATACTACATTTATAACATTTCTACTGCAGTGATACAGGATTATAGGATTCACAGCACAACTTCAGCCTCTCCAATCAGTGAATAGAAATCTCACTAAATTTATATTTTTGTCCAGAATGTCACATTGTTTTTGTATCTATGTCATCCATCTGTTTTATAGTCTAAATTATTTATTCCTGAATGTGCTGCTGGCTCAATTTATAATGATGATCACTGCTGTGAAGTGTGCATGTATCCAGATGTTGTCTTCTGTATATATGAGTGTGTGTGTTTGTGTGTCCTGGCCGGGTTCTGTGAGTCCTGCCCAGCCTCAGACCTCCTTTACAGGCCCGGGTCTGTCTGCGGAGACACCTCCATGTCTTCCAGCTGTTGAACCTAAAATCCATCGTCCTCCTGCAAAGATGGGAATGGGATGTTCTCTGTCTGTCTTATCTTGTTGTCTTTGTCTTATTTTACTTCTGGTATTATTTTTCTCTTTTATTATTTCAGTCCTTCTCACGTTGTCTTGTTCTCAGCTTCTTCTCCTTTTGTCATCATCTACCTTTTCTGTGTCTCTGCTGACAACATGTTATTTGCTTTAGCCTGGAAACACCATCATAACCCCCAACAGAGACGAGGATCCACCAATGAGATGAGCTGATACTTTGGCAGAAGGTCAAACTCTGCATGCAAGTGTGTGTGTCTATATGCACGCATTATTATAATACTATTTCTCTGGAGAGAAAAACATTTCTTAACATTGTAATAGACATTTAAAAAAAATAAAAATAAAGAACTACAGAATTTACTACCTGAGCGAAAAAAATCTGGCACATGTATCCCATCAATTTCCACCATTTTTTCTTTTTACATTTCACCATACAGTATAATAAAGTCAAGATGTCACTCCGGTTATACAAGCACAAACGTGTGAAAATGTTAAAGGCTTTCGCTCCATAAAAGAAAGAAAATAAATAGTAAATAAAATAGTAAATAAAAGACATGTAAAATATAATAAAATAAATAGTAAATAAAAGACATATAAAATATAATAAAATAAATAGTAAATAGAATAGTAAATAAAAGACATGTAAAATATAATAAAATAAATAATAAATAAAAGACATAAAATATAATAAAATAAATAGTAAATAAAAGACATAAAAGATAATAAAACAAATAGTAAATAGAAAAACAAATAAAAGACATACATATAATAAAATAAATAGTAAATAGAATAGTAAATAAAAGACATAAAATATAGTAAAATAAATAGTAAATAAAAGACATATAAAATATAGTAAATAGAATAGTAAATAAAAGATAAATAAAATATAATAAAATAAATAGTAAATAAAATAAATATAAAATATAATAAGTTAAAATAACAAAATACAAAAGGCAATTAAAATATCCATTTATATATTATTAAAATGTATTTATCTGAGATAATGCCTTGTATCTGGACAATATTTATTGTTTTGTGTTGTTATTTGATTTCCAATAATAAATATATACATACATTTTCATAAAGCAAACATATTTGTCCAATCCCATGTTGATAAAGAGTATTAATTCCTGACAAATCTCCCTTTTAAGGTACATTTTGAACACATAAAAAATGTGTGATTAATCGCGAATAACTATTTTAATCGCTTGACAGCCCTATTTTATTATTTACCTTCTTCTGACTTTATTTGAGGTAAAAACTGGATGCCTTCCTCACATTTCACTCACAGCCTTCAGTCTTATTTAAAACTCTACGGTATGTTTGTAGATTCTTTCTTAAACACCTCCACCTTCACCGTCTCCCTTGTTTGTGAGCAGCCAGTAGTGCTGCTGTATGGCTGTGCTGTGTGAGAAGTTGTTAACACCGTTATTTTCTAACCCAGATGAAGGCCACGGGGCCGGTTGTTCACAGCCCCGAAGCCCGCGCGGCATCCTGAGGGACCGAAGCCGAGCGACCGTCACATGACCGGCGGCATTAACTCCTAACACCTGTGGGAAGGAACAAAATAGCCTCTCAGCTCGAGGCGGTTAAATATGAGGGGCGATAAGTCTTGTGACTTTGTGCTGATCAGTGGCATTCCCTTCCTCTTACATGTGTTTTGTGTTGACGTTATTATGAGAACTAAAGAGGAGATAAAAATCGTTCGTAGGTTATATATAGGAAATAATAAGGGTCGTCTTCACAGGTCCAGAATAACCATACCCCACCCAGTTTAATGTGTTTCACTGGGATCAGACTGTATCACAGTGTGTCTAATGTCCCAATCTGACAGACTAGGGCTGTTGGATATTAAAATGACCTGGATTATTTGGTGTTTAGTCTTATGTATGTTGAAGTCGTTTGATTCTGCATCCAAAGGGATCGGTCCTGTAGTCTGACGTGTGTCTTTGCCAAGTCAGAAATTCAGAGCTGCAGTGAAATGTGAAAGAGCAATAGGGCGTTCGGTCTCTAATGTGTTAATGGCGGAGCTCTGTAGGGAATGTACCGGTTGGCAAGTCAAAGGGTTAGTTCACCCAAATTACAATAAAACCATTTTCTCTGTTATCCCTAGCGATATCTAGCCGTCTAATCTCTACGAATCCTGCCTCTAATGCATTGTTTGCTGTGTTTATTTCCAGACACTGCATTGATTGGTATTGATTAGGGCTGTCAATCGATTAATATATTTAATCATGATTAATTGCATGATAGTTAATCACAAACTGCATGTGATTATCATAAAGTGGGCATGTCTGTAAAGGGGAGATTCGTGTGTACCCATAGAACCCATTTTCATTCACATATCTGTAGGTCAGAGGTCAAGGGACCAAAATGGCCACGGCATGTTTTCGTGCCAACATTTAGCGTAACTTTGGAGCGTTATTTAGCTTCCTTCCCGACAAGCTAGTATGACATGGTTGGTACCAATGGATTCATCTAAAACTAAAACCTAAAACAGTCAGTTGGGATCGCCCGCAAACCAAACGTCACATATCTTCCACAGAGATAAACAAAACATTCATTTAGGACACGCCAACATTTTTAAAGTGATTAATTCACGATCATAATATTTATTTTTTTCAGGAAAAGCCACCTTTCTAAAAGCTCCGATATAGGCCTATTATTTAAAAAAAATATATATTTGTCTACATAAAAATGTTATCAGTAAGACCTTTAAGTTATACCTAGTAGGACTATACAGGGGGAGAATGATGGGCATGGACACCCAACACACCTCCAAGTTTTCCTCTCATCTTCACAGAAAATACATCTGTATGTCATTTAGTCACACAACCAATCAACAATCAAAACATCAGAGCATCCTGAAACAACTCTTAGAAAAATACACAGACTAAATTCAAAAGTGTATCCTGATGGTTACTTTTCTGTTTTCATTTTTATAAACCTTTGTGTGGAGTAATAACTCTCACAGGATGCTCTACAACAAGCTGGTATGACATGGTTGGTACAAATGGACTCCTTAGGGTTTCTAGTTTCATATGATACCAGTATCTTCACTCTAGCTTTAAAACTGAGCTGCTACAATCGAAAAATGACAAGTTGCGTTTATGCTTTAAAGAAATTCGTGGCGTTAAAACGAATTTGCGTTAACACGTTATCTCGTTAACTTTGACAGCCCTAGTAATAATAGACTATTTCAGTAGAAGGTATTTCCATTTGTAATAAAATTGGGAGACAAATTCACAGTACTTTCTACACAATAATGCCCAGGTTTGCTGATTGTGTGTCTTCAAGGTTTTTGCACAACGTATCTTATGAATGCACAGGTTGTCAACTCCTGTGTCTGCAGAGCATCTCTCTGCACGTTTAATGCTCCATAGGTCGGTGGTTCAACCACAAGATAAAGAAAACAAGGTGTATTCACTGTAATGGGGTTTTATACATAGACTGTATATAAGAAGAATGTCACCCATTGGTTTGTGGACTACAGTTTTGAGGCGTTGAGTTCTGCGTTTTGCTTTATAAAGTCTGAGAAAATAAGCCTGATGTATGACGTTTAAAAGATGTGGGTATTAACCAGGCAGAGAAAGTCTAATGAAAGATGCTGCTAAAGTTGCATTATGGGAAATGTAGGATCTAGAGTTTTATTTGCTTGACGATTACTAGGGACTAAAAATCTGAATATCTTGCCCTCTGCCGGATGGATTTTGATGATTCTTTGTTTACTCTTGTTTTGAGAGTCAACCAGCTTTTTAAAAATGTTGTACTAAACTGCTGAGGTATAAATTCTTTTATCAAACTTATAAAGGCCTGAACTTTGTCCTCCAAACCACCACACTGCCTCAGGAGGCTTTGTGTTATACTCTATCCCATATTTCACTGTCTGTTTTTCTCCTTCACCGAGTTGCTGTTGTTATTAGAGCCTGAATATACGGGACCCCTTGCTGTCGATTAGATTATTAGATTATAGATAATTACATCAATATATTTCACCAAAAGAAAAGAGGGAGGAATCTGTTTCCCCGCCGCTAGCATGTTTCCACTTTCTGCCTCGCAAAATCCCACAGGACTAAAGCAATGTGTGTGTGTGTGTGTGTGTGTGTGTGTGTGTGTGTGTGTGTGTGTGTTGGTGCACATGCATTCCTGAATGTGTGTTACAGTGTTGTGTTTGTGAAAATGTGGATTTGTTTCTGTATGTGTGTGTGTGTGAGGTGCTGAGCTCTCCCCAGCTCATTAGGGACTCTCTGCTGGGAAGGTAACGGCTAATGTATCCTCATTGAGCTATATTGCGCGTGCAAAAAGGCCCTCATCCAAAAACCACTCGCTCTCACCCGGACCGCCTCAACTAGAAGCATATGGCAGCGTGCTGTATATGTGTTTATGAGCGTGTGTGTCTGTGTGTGTTCTGCACACCCGACGATGTTGACTGATTCATACTGCAGCGTCGCTCTCGGTGAGCTGGAGGAAAAACGCAGGAGGAAAACATTTGCCAGGAGAAACTGGTTTTAAAAGAGATGATCCAAAAGCAGCGTTTTCAAACCAGAAGTATTGTGATTCGATATTGCGATTTAATTGTGATTTTTGTTAAGTGTTTTAACACTAGATCATGAGAAAAAGTTGAATCATACACTTCTATGGACTTTTACTTTGGTAAATATCTAAATTAATACAGTAAAAATGTGTGATTTTCAGCATGTTTGTAGTCAGAGATGTCCTGAAGTCAAATATATCAGTCATTGTCAGGAATTATTTATTTCAAATTTTTTCAGCAACTCAAAAATCAAAGAATATAAAGACATTTCCCTCACAAAGTAGTGGTATTTTCTTTTTAAATTATAAGGGGCATTCCCCAGAAGCATAAAACATTACATGTCCATTAAAAATTAAAACAAAAATACCATTAATTTGTGAGGGAAATGTTTTTATTCTTTTGATTTGACTGATATATTTGACTTCAAGACATCTCTGACTACATACATGCTGAAAATCAAACATTTTTATTGTATTAATTTAGATATTTTCTAAAGTAAAAGTCCCTAGAAGTGTATAATTCAACTTTTTCTCATTGTCTAGTGTTAAAAATACTTAAAAATCGCAATACATATCAAATTGGCACCCAAGTATCGTCTCAGCCCCGCTGCTTTACCTCTGGCTGCAACTAATGATCATTTTCATTATAGATTCACCTTCCCATTATTTTCTAGATAATCGTTTGGTCCGTAAAATGTCAGAAAATGATGTCCAAGGTGATGGCTTTGAATTTCCTATTTTGTCAGTCCAAAACCCAAAGATATTCAGTTTAATATGATATAAAAAGAGAAAGACAGGAAATCTCCACATTTGAGAGGCTTAAAACTGCATTTTCTGCAATTTTTGCATGAAAAATTAATGATTAAAATAAAAACAAGAACTTTTATTTCAATCATCGACTGTTGGTTGCAGCTCTAATTCTGGCAAAACCTCTGAAGAATGGAGTCATAACATTTCTATGTTGCACTGGTCAGGAGGAAAAGTGTTTTCCCATCAGCTGCTGATGCAGAGAGAGCGAAAGAGAGCAGATGATTCTTCATCAGCTCGCGGGGATTAGTAGATACTAGTTACGCCCATAATCACACACTCAGTCACACTAACACGTTCTCTCAAACCCACATTTGCTCTCAAGCATTCTGTTCGCTGGCACATTCTCCTAAACACAGGGGCAAACACATGCTGTCACACACTCTAACGTGAGAGGTTTGAGAGGCGGCCAGGCCGTGCAGCTCTGCGAGGCCGCATGATGGTTGGAGGGAGATTTGAGAAGGCTTATCTGAGGCGAGATAGAGCGGCACACTGCAGCTGTGCTGAAATGATTTATATCAGCACAAACACACACACACACACACACACAGTACCCACAGACGTGTGAAACACAAGTGCATATTATTGCAGCAGAATTGCACATGACACGAATACTTAGCTGTAAAATCAATTTGCACATTTGTCTGTGACGGGACCTAAATGATGTAAGTAGATTATTACCTTTTCTTTAGTCACAGTGGGGACCAGAAGCTTTTACTGCACTCGGCAGATGTTCACTGCTCAACATTTTCAAAGACTACAGTGTAGTTATTATACTGACTGAGGATAGGGGGCCTTTATTTGGGTACTAAACATACATATTGTGTTTGAAAATGTACTACTGGCAACGTTTTCCGCTGCTGAAATAGCAGAAATGCATCAGGTTTTGAGTCATCCATCGGATCAGTGGAAATAAAGGGAGCAAATATAAATGTTAGGGATGCTCCGATCATGTTTGTCTTGCAGCCGATACTGATTGCCAATTGTCGTTGAGCCATACCTGCTGATACAGATCGTTTTTGTTGTTGTTTTGTTTTGTTATAGCGGCTGGTAGACAGGACTCCAAACTATTTTATTTTGTCCGTATGGATGATGGGTGAACTACTGATCCATTACACCACTATTACATGGCCAAAGGTAGGGGTGATGGAAAAAATGTATTCAATGAAATAGATTTTTTGATTTGCTTCATTTGACTCTATGCAGAGGTAGAAGGAAGTTACCGCTTTTATTGTTGTAGTCTTAAAAAGTAGAAAACGTCGGAGGGTCTGCGTGGATACGACCTGCACCCTCACATGTTAAATCCAGCGAGGTAAACACTACACATCCAGTAAAGGATGGAAACACTTCGGGTGTCACACATTGACAGGAAAAGCAGAGCTAGACAGAGCAGAGCTAAAGCTGCATGCTAAATCTGTCACGGACAGGAAACGTTACCGTATTGTATCTACGACTATTGATCACCCAGATACTGACATTTATGTTAAATGCATTGAAACGGCCCCGATGGAGCTGACCATGGATGGATAAAGAGAACGGAGCTGACAGGAGAGGTAGAGACCACCTTGGAGAAGTTAGAGGAAGTAGAAACGTGTGACAAAATAAGGTGTTAACAAAGGGAACTGTATATACAAAATACATCTATGGAAATAAGATTGATTGGATTATATTCACCAGAAGTATAAAACATTACATGTCCCTTATAAATTAAAAAGAAAATACCATTAATTTGGGAGGGAAATATCTTTAATCTTTGATTTTTGGGTTGCTGGAATTTTTTTTATAAATAATTCCTGACAATGATCCTGATATATTTGACTTCAGGACATCTCTGACTACATACATGCTGAAAATCAAACATTTTTACTGGATTAATTTATATATTTTCCAAATTAAAGTCCCTAGAAGTGTGTGATTCAACTTTTTCCCCAAAAAGTTATCAAAAATCACAATAAATTGTAATATTGAATCCCAATACTTCACAGGAGAAATCTCCGGAGGTGGTTCGAACCGTTGGATTTTACTCCATCATGAATACTTCTTGGATGCATTTACACTTCTATATTCTAGCTATCCGATTAGCCCAAGACGCATGGAGTGTCACTAAGTGTAAATGAGGTCTTAGCGAACATATAGCATCTGGTTTCAGCCTGGATGCTCAAAATGTGGTTCCTAAGATCTCTGTCGACACATTTACATTAACTAACATGACACCAAACCATATAATATGTCTTTCAAGTTCAGATTCACATCTCTGCTGACATGAGCTTTCAACAAACGCATGGCTACATCGTTGTTTTAACTCTTATGGCTCCGCTAAAAACACTTTGTGCTGCCGTAGCGAGCTAACCGCTCAGTATTTGCATCAGTCTGTTATTTGTTTCTGTTTAACGGAGGTCACATTGTTCACCACAGATTCTAAAATCAAATGAGAAAATGAAACGTGATCACTTGAGATGTTTTTTTTGAGCAGCAGGTGTGAACTGTAATCCGTGTTAACTAGATCCTGACACAGTCTGGACTCACAGTATCTGGATACGGGATCCAGGGTCTGAGCAGCCTGTTGGGGATGATGTCCTCCTGGCAGAAGAGACTGAGCGAGGTGCTGATGCTGTCAGCGCACTGAGATCTGTCACGTTCACAACACTTTCACACCACATCCACACTTTCTCAGATACCCAGATGTCATTTTGTGAGAGGCCTTTCACCGCCTCGCTCTCTAACGCAGACGCTCCCAGCGGTCTGCTGCTGCTTCACCGAGCAAAAAGAGTGAAAGCACAAACTGTACTCACTGCCTTTATAATCAAATATCTGAAAACCTTTTAGGTTTAAAATTTCTTGAAGTCATTGGTGTTGGCTGAAGGAGAAATCATAAGGATTTGGAAAGATTTAGAAAACTGTGGTGCTCAGAGAATCCAACTGCACTTACACTACGGAACGGCAGATGCTTTATTCCTTTATTTTGAATCAACTTCATTTATAACACATAGAAAATGAGTACAGTGACAAACTTGATGCTGTACCATTCAATTAAGGATTGGTGGTGGTATCGGTGCCGTTGTCTCGGAGCCGTTTTGCGTCTACGAGTACATGAGCACAGTATCGGACCCGATACCCGATGCTGGTATCGGTGCATCCCTACAATTTATCTATAGTGTACAATTACACAGCGACCGAGGATGTTATTGAAGGCCGAATGGTGCGTTGCTTCAAATGCTGCAAGGAATTATGGGACGGGATTATCTCCTTTCCTTTCGTAAAGGATGGTCCAGTGTATCCTATGCTAAAGGACAAAGGAAAGGAAGCATTGAAGCACCTTTCCTCAGTTAGGAAACCTTCCTAATAGAAAAACACCATTTGGCCGCAGCACCACGTCCTTATCTAAACCCTGAGCTTAAATACTATATCTGGAATGTCCCATTACCTTTAGTTAAATGCATGATTTAATCTACAAGTGTAAATGGACATTTCAAAACCAGCCTAACTTCATTATAACACTTCAGTCAATAAACAAGCACACTCTGCTAATGAGATGCTATAAAACAAAACGACTACACAAACACCTTTTCTAACCGTCCTTCTAATTCAAACAATTACCAATTACCTCCATCGGGATGTGCCTACAAATGTTGACATGCTGTCAGATACGTTTAAAACAATCCTTCCTTCTTAAAGCTCTTCCTGATCTTTCCTTTTGCACGCTGCCGTCCTCGATCTTTTTTATATTTCAAACAGAAATCTTTCTGTCTCAATTTGGAGAAAGTTTTCTTATATTACCAGGTGGAGATCATAAAGTCATTTTAATATTGGACTCACGGTGACTAACTTTTGATGACAGCGTCAAGTGTTAACAGCTCTTGTTTATAAGAAATAAGGGAGTCTGAGGGAGCTCAATACACCGCAACTTAAGGAAACACAATCAAATAAAGACAAGAACAAAACACGTGCCAAATTTGAGAAAGCCATTACTCTAGTAAATCACACGTACACAGCATTAAAAAATGCACAGCAAGCACAAGCTGAAGGTTACTCAAAATATAACAGAACTGTGATACAAGGCCGCACAACAGAAGTTTCCAAGGGACTCTGAAAACTGATGAACAAACTTGGATGTGTTGTTTAAGTCTCATTAATAGTGTTGTGAAATGAGTTAACAATGTTCTGTTCAGCTTACAGCGTTTCTGTATTCACTCTACACTTCTTTGTTGTCCAATTTTGTGTTTCAAAAAAATAATACTTTGTTTTTTAACAATCGGTTTATTAACATTACCAGTAATACAAATCACATGTTGAATAATTTTACATTGTAAATCTCCCCCCCGACTTCCTCCCCGATCCGCTAGATGAATTTAGAAAAGTGATAAATTACACACAGCTAGATCAAAGACAGACAGAGAGGAAAAGATCAAAACAAACTAAAACTATTAAACAGCAAAAGACGGTAAGAACAAGAGCGTTGAATCAAGAAGGAAAACAGACAAACAAACAGCCAGTATACACATATCAAAAACATAAATCAAAAGTTGAGAAGATAAAGCGTTGAGTTCTCTCCAAACAAATCTTGAGGTGAGACAAAGTCATCGTGAGCGACAACTAAATTTCAAGTTTTACCTCCCAAGTTTGAGTCCTAAACTTTTAGTTTTGAGTCCTAAACAAGTTCATTTTACATCCACATTTAATGCTGTTCTACTTTTATAAGAAATCAGTAAATTTACAGAAATAATGAAAGTTTTTTAAAGAGGATTATTTCTGAACTGAGTATTTGTTGCATGTTGCCATCTGATGTGTGATAATAATCCGAGGTATAATTTGTTTATCTGTCTGCGCTTCCAAACACATCTTTTCCTCCTTGCTGCTACGGTATATATCTAAAAATGGTGAGTTTATTCACTGCATACTTTTTTCTAACATTATATTTGATCTATGGGCATTCTAAGTCAATGTCCTTAAGAAGTCATCAGTCCTTGCAGGGTTCAACTTTAATGTTTTTTTAACTTGCCTGGTCGGGCAAGTGGATCAGAAATCTACTTACCTGAAGTCTTCCTCTTACTCGCCCTAATACAAATAGTTTTATTTACTAGTGGTAACAGCAAAGTTAATTGTCATGTTTTATCTGCCTTGCTCTCAAACTTGCGGCAAACTGCACAACACATGGAATTTCGCTCACATCCTCTCTAATGCCACCCAACTTGTCAATCTAGCTAGGAAAGCCATCCATCCTCTGAATGCTCTAGGTCTCTAGTTTGATCCATCCATCCTCTGAATGCTCTAGGTCTCTAGTTTGATCCATCCATCCTCTGAATGCTCTAGGTCTCTAGTTTGATCCATCCATCCTCTGAATGCTCTAGGTCTCTAGTTTGATCCATCCATCCTCTGAATGCTCTAGGTCTCTAGTTTGATCCATCCATCCTCTGAATGCTCTAGGTCTCTAGTTTGATCCATCCATCCTCTGAATGCTCTAGGTCTCTAGTTTGATCCATCCATCCTCTGAATGCTCTAGGTCTCTAGTTTGATCCATCCATCCTCTGAATGCTCTAGGTCTCTAGTTTGATCCATTTAGTGAAATCCTCCTCCTTGTTGCTATTCTTACCTCTGTGAATGCTGCTTCTGTAGACATAACTATGTATATAAAAAGCTATAGATTAAATAATAATATCACTCTAGACTTGTTAAGAGAACTCTACAGATGTCCTGTAATATATAGTAAAGTCAGTGTTTGTGTATCATGTGCAGTTGTTTTGCTGAGGGTAAAGATCTCCATCCAGACGGCTCATGTATGGTGTGATGGAGTTACAGCTCGCTGTGTGGTGTGCTCTCTTGGCAGCTGTAAAGGTGAGTGTTAGATATATATATAGCTCTCAGTCCTACAGGGCAGCGCGGCCTGCAGTTGGCTGGGGGTTTGGGTTACGAGGGGCTTAAAGTGTAAGTTAATAGAAAGTGTACAGTGGCACAGAGATGAGCTGACGCGATGCACTTTTCTATTTTCACTTCCCCAAAACCCCCCCACCTCCCCTCCTCCCCTCCGAGCTCTCGGATGGAGCGAAAGGGTTTTCGCTCTGATGCCGTTAGCAGATGCATGGGCGTTATTGCGGAGAGGGGAATTGGACATTCTCCATATACTGCACTATAAATATCCCTGTGACGTTTATTGTACTCGCTAGGGTTCAGGTGCTAAAGCGCTTGGATCTTACTCCATCCTTTTGTCTTTATTCATTGTTGTTGTCACAGAGTTCAGTCACTTATGACGAGGATTGTTTAGATGATGTGAATCAGTGTGGGAACCGAGAGGAAGAAGTGGCTTGAGAAGATGGAGAGGAGTTAAAGATGTTCTTAACCTACTAACCTCATGGCCAGTTCTTCTCAGGCCGACGGTAGACAACAGTTAAAGGGAGAACTTTTGAAAGATAAAATAGAACAATGTTAACATTACATTGGAATAATTTTCAATAAAACACCTTTCAAAGATCAATTCAATGTTGCAATGCTGGCAAGAATCTGGCGATACGATACGCATCACGATGCAGGGGTTACGATTCAATATATTGCGATGCTGTAAGGAAGGCGATATATTACGATTTTTCAGGAAAACTGAACTAGTATAAAGAACACACCTCCATATGCATAAAATCTGAGTAACAAGCTCACTAGGAAACTGTTACAAATCCCTTATAAATCTGTTTTATAATGAGATAAATGTTGTCGTGGTGTTGGTTAAAATGCCTTCTTCGTTGGATGACTAACACAAATAACACTTGGCTGAGGTTTCGATTCGACGATCGTGGTCATGCTTTAGACAAAACAATATCGACGCAGTTGAAACGAGAAACGACCAACAGTTTCCCGCGTTAAAGTCCGATGTGTTGTTGACCCATTCATCCACCCCTACCTCCCCCCTACGCAGACTTTGTCGCTTTATATAACATCACCTGACTTCCTTCTTTTGCTTCTGTCATAATTACTACGGCTGCTAGAGGGTTTTGTCACATATTGTTGTTGTGCTACTTTTTTGTAACAGGCTTTATCTCTATTGTAAGGTAGGTCTGGTTTTGATCGGCAGCCGATCGATTGGTGCATCTCTAGTTGGATTAATCACACGATGTGCATGAAATAAGTGTCAGAAGAATCTGAAAGTCAATGTTGTAGTTGATAAATCATTTTTTAAAGATACAAAGAGAGCAGTTTGAGTCCGTTTGGCCCTGATAGAAGCAGCTTTTACGTCCTCTAGTCTCCTGAGGACAACATGTACATTCTGTCCTGATACAGCATCCTCAGACGGCATTAGTCTCAACTGATCTGAAAGACTGACTGATAATATAACATGGATAACCTTACCACTAATCCCCCCCCCACCCCCGCTGAAAATGAGATTAAGGCTTCTCCTAGCATTTCACCTGGTATGCACATATCCACTATATGTTCTTTTCCAAGAATATCCAGCAGCAGATCGCTACCAAATTGAATGTGACTTGAGGCCGTGGTGAGGGACACTCTATATGAGGAGCACTGATCAAGTGAGCGTGACTCTGTGTGTCTCTGTACTCTGCTAGAAAGCTGTGTGTGTGTGTGTGTGTGTGTGTGTGTGTGTGTGAGTGTGAGTGTGTGTGTTCATGCTAATGTTGTCACGATACTGGAATTTCTAACTTTGACACAAAACCTTGCGAAATATTGATATTTGACACCATTTTCGAGACCACATGGGAAAATGTAAACAACTATACAGCGTTGCGCTTTCTCCCGGCTCGGTAGGTCAGGGATGGCTGCTCGGTGTGGGAGGATCCCCTCGTGGGAACTCTCCTCGATGCTTGCTGGCCCTCGTCGGGTGTATTTCCTCCATTCTGGTGCGGTGTGACCGGCTCTAGGTCAGCTTGAAAGGCCCGGGGTGAAGGTGACAGCTTTACAGCACCCCTCGTCTGGACCTCGCCACTTAGGGGTGGAGGGACAGAGCTCCCGGCGCAACGGTCAACTGGGGCAGACTGTCCTCAGTGTGACGATGTCGGCAACCCACCTAACCCTGTCTGGTTAACCACGCTCTGTGGGTTTGTTGCCTTGACATCACCATTCATATCTATAGAACCAATGTGTTTATGGTTAAATTGTTTACTAGAGCACAAAGCTCTTCATAGATCTAGCTCTCTCTTAACTTTGCCCTCAAAGTACACCAGATTGATGCATTTGACTTTACATTTTCTCTCTAAATGCATGATGTTTCCAATGTAAATGTAGGGATTTATACCACTCAGACCGAGTACAAGTACTTACATTTGGGTACTCGCCAATACCGAGTACCGATACGAGTACTTCTCTGTGCCAAAAGACCCTCGTTAACAGCCAGCTGTAGGGTGTGAGCGACACACGGCAGGCTGGGGACTCCCGAATACGAGGCAGTGCGCCGCGATCGGCTCTAGGTTGGCTTGGAATGGCTCGGGGCGAAGGTGCTTCCCGGGGCGGATTGTCCTCAGTGCGCCCCAGCCGTGTCGTTCCCCCCAGGGCAGGGTTCGGCCCACGTAAAAAGGCGCCAGCGGTCTGCGGCGATGTCTGCAACCCACCCAACCCGTCTTGAAACACGGACCAAGGAGTCTAACGCACGTGCAAGTCAGAGGGTGCAAGCAAAACCCTGTGGCGCAATGAAAGTGAGGGCCGGCACGCCACCGGCTGAGGTGGGATCCCGGCTCCACGGGGTCGGGCGCGACACCGGCCCGTCTCGCCCCCACCGTCGGGGAGGTGGAGCGTGAGCGCGTGCAATAGGACATGAAAGATGGTGACGAAAGGTTAAAGTCACGCTGCCGTAAAGTGGTATCGGTGCTGTTATATCGGAGCCGTTTTGCGAGTACGAGTACATGAGCACAGTATCGGACCCGATACTAGTATCGGTATCGGTGCATCCCTGCGTCAATGAGTAATCATGTTAAGTAATCATGATCTAAATATTGACCAAAATAAACGTGATTAAGATTTCTGTGATAATCGAGCAGCCCTTCAGCCTGGTTTCCCTTCAATGACCAAACTCAAGAACTGTAATCGGAGCAGAAATCCTTTGTGTTTCAGTCTCTGGAGATGAGGTGGTCTTCCCTCTAGAAGCTCCAGTTTGTGATTCACGTTGATGAAATCTTCTCTACTTTAGGAATACAACCGTTTCAAAGTTTTCATTGGTGTGTAAATATCACAGCCGAGTGTCACCGCGTGGACCGAATCCACCCACCGAACCTGTTTTATAGAGCCCTGCTAAGATGGAGGGCCCCCGCTTCAGCCGAGTCTCCCTGCAGATGGTCTGAATTACCTCACTGTATGGCTTAGGGTTCCCTCGAGATTCAGAGCAAGCATGAGTTGTGAGCAGGTTTTGTGTGGTCCTAACCTTTTACCGTCATTTTCTCTCTTTCTGTCCTCTCAGATAACACTCCGGTCTCTCTCGTTAGAGTAAAAGGAGAGTGGGGATTTCATCATATATTCTTTTTCTCCATATCTCTCGTTGCACAGCTTTCCTCATGTTCTTCCTTTTCATTTTATTCTCCTACTTCCTTCACTCTTGTCCCATTTTATCCCGACAAAACAGACACGTTTGTAATATTCGTCTTGACAGATTGAATTTTTCAAAGAGGATGAGGAGTAGAAATCTGATAGCAGAACTTCCTCTGGCTCCCCTCACCATCCAGCTTTTTCCTGTAACCAAAAAGAAGGAAACTCCCTGATCCATAAAAGAGTCTTTGATGACAGAGATGTACTCATAATAAGGAATGTGAGCATCGGCGGCCTGCCGCAGCACGTGTCCACCACCTGTTCTCGGTAACAGACCCAACCTGAAGGCCCCTCTGTGTCAGAGCAGCCGACTCAGTGTAACACTATCACACCCTGCACTGTCAAACACATCACATCTGTATTCTCTCAGCAGATGATGCACAACGTTTCTAATCAAAGCTGACTGTTTGCACCAAAAGAGAAAAAAGTGCAACTTGATACAAAGATTGTATTTTTTGCTGACAGTCTTACTGTAACATCTCCTTCCATAGTCAATTATAACATTTACTTTTCTGTAGCTACTCATGCTAATGACCCAGTTCTTCTTCTGGTCTTTCCGAACAAACCAAAAAAAAAGCGAGTTTAAAAAAATGTATTTAAGGATGCCTCGATTGATCGGCCACCGTGTTGCCATGTTTTTTTTTATGCTAAATGCAGTACCTGTGAGGGTTTCTGGATCAATATCTGTCATTGTTTAGTGTTGTTAATTGATTTACAATAATAAATATATACATACATTTGCATAAAGCAGCATATTTGTCCACTCACATGTTGATAAGAGTATTAAAAACTTGACAAATCTCCCTTTAAGGTTCATTTTGAACAGATAAAAAATGTGCGATTAATTTGTGATTATTTGCCAATAACTATGGACAATCACGCGATTAATCACGATTTAATATTTTAATCGCTTGACAGCTCTACTCTAAACATAATTAAAACTACTAATGCTAAGAATTTTAAAAATATTTTAATAAAAATACAACAATTTATTTCCTCATCATTTGTGTTTTTAGCGAAAGTAACATAGTAATATAATGAGTAACGTAACTAATTACTTTTGATACCAAATAATAAAGAGTAATATTACTTTTTAAAGAAGTAATTTTTTTTAAAATCTTAATCTCTATTATTTTTTTTATTATAATTTTTTTTTACTACTTTATTTATTTTAATTTTATTTTAATTTATGTTTTTTGTGTATATGTGAATATTGTATGTGTTTTACTATTTCTTGTGTCGAGTGTGTTTCTAATTTTGGTGACCTTGCAATGTTCTTCCAATTTAAAAAAGAAGTAAAAAATTAATTTTCCTATGCATGTACTCACAGAACATGAGGTCAAGTAGAATATAAATAAAATAGATAAATGGAGAGCAGATTGCAGACCAGCTTCTCCAACTGGGAAAATAAGTGGCAAATTCATGTTTAATGACGCACTGAAAGCCCGGTCACCACGTCTGCATGTATGATGATGTATGATTTTATTTCCAAAGACTTCCAAATAATTAAAACTGTTAATAACTACATAAGGCTACTAAAGGTCCCAAAAGAACGGTAGATATCTGTGGTGATCAGATTCGTACTTTACATTAACCGACCAGAGATGTATAAGGATGAATAGTCCTGCTACAGCGTCAGCTACATTCCTTTAGAGTCAGTTAGAGGTCATGTATCTGGTGGTCGTGTATTTCTCCTGATTTCATGTTGTGGGTTAAAGGAGAATAGTGTTAACAAGCCCCGAGCCGACGGAGCCGGCCGGCCTTCCATCCCTCAGCTCTTGTCAACGGACTTTACAGACCCACAAAAACTAATCTGTGTGGGAGTGTGGCCGGGCAGATGTAGAGGTTGAGGGTTTAACGGGGGGAAGCAGCTCTAATATTCCTCCAGTGAAAATATCCCACCCTTTCACTATAAGATAATATCAGAGGTCAGTATTCAATGGGTTGGTTCTTTCACAATCTGTCTTACCTGTAGTTAAAATAACTCTTACACGATGGTCCTGTTACCTTCATCAGGTAACATTATTCTACAACCATCAACACTACAAGAGAAATAATGTGTTTAACTTTCTTTGTAAATGTAAATTGTAAAATCTTCTTCTTATGAAAAATCTAGCGAATGTCAACTACTTCAGATTCCTATCCCACACCCCAGAGAGATAAGGTTTAAAACTGTTCCTCTAACATCCTTAGCAGTACGACAGTAGGAAGAGCTGAGGTTTAAGGGAAATATTATGTTAATTTTGAGAAAGCTAACATCACAGGTGAGAGACTGAATGTTTAAATATGAACTAATTTAAGAAATGTATTATTTATGCAGACACTCTGTTCAGCCCTGCATGATTAAACAAATCATCACAAAACATCCCAATTATGATCTGATCTGTTCTGTCTTCTATCTGGTCTCAGCCGAGACATTCATGTTTTTGTGAGAAGCGCAGAATTGAATGTTTTTTTACAGAATCTGGTTACTGCAAACGGTTTATTTTGGACAAAATTTTAAATGAGACGTAGAATAAAGTGCTTTTGATTGATTTAATTATCACTATTTTAAGCTTAAACTGTAAATTATTTGACTACATTTACAGTAAGTTACTGGCTGCTAGTTGCATTACTTTCACAACAAGTTACTGTCTCATTTGTACAGTAAGTTATTGTGAAATGACAGCTGTATACTGTGACCACACAGACGTTATGCCGGTATATTACTGTGATTTAGCAGTGTGCTGCTGTAGACTCACTGTACTTAACTGTAACTTCACAGTAAATCATAGGTTACCGCGTTTTAGCAGTGTGACGTTATACAATTACTGTATTTCACTGTAACTTCACAATAAATGTCCATCCGATTACTGTGATTTAGCAGTATGCTGCTGTAGAATTACAGTGTTAACTGTACCCTATAAAATATTAGACTGTACATTTACAGTAGCCAGTACTGTGCTATAAATTTACACTTTAAAAACCACTGCAAGATACTGTAAATTTGACGTTTTCACTGTTTTTATCAGTTAACCAATCAAAAATCTGGTCTCAGCCGAGTCATTCATGACCATGAATTTAATGTTTTTTACAGGATCTGGTTTATTTTTGGCAAAAATTTGTAGAATAAAGTGATTAGGATTGAAATATAGCTACTTTAAGTGATTTTTTTTTTCCTAACGGAGGAGATTGTCACAAAACGACAGTCGGAAAGTTGAAAATCTAACAATATTATCTGTTTTTACAGTTTCTGGGTTTGATAAATGGTGTAATTTTGACTATTTTTTAAAGAAAACATGCATTTCAATGCTTTTTAATGTATCATGAAAATAATAACATAATATAATATTTTATAAAAACTAAAACGGGGCCATTTCTGCCGAAGTGAGTACCTTTTACGGCTTTAAAGAATACTTCCACCTGCGCTTATATTTGTGTGAGAAAATGATTAATGATTTGTGTTTTCGCCTCACTTAAACGGCGAGCGGATATAATTTCATGAGAACTTCGGGACAGAAAAATGGGACCGCCTCTTCACGGGTTTCCAAGCGAACTGGCCAAAATGTAACCGAGCCTCGTCTTCACGGTCGTGTAGTGTGATTCACTCTCTCTCACAGTGGCTGAATATAAACCTGCAAGCTGAGACGCTCCTTTTGTGAGTCATACTGACATCACGTTAAAATAAAGCCTTATAAATAGAAGAGAGATTTGAGTATTTATTCACCGCCGTGTTCTTGGCTGAGTATAATGGACGCCGGTTTCACGTTTCAGGTGTTTATGTGAAGACAAGGCTTCACTTCGAAATGAACTAAAGTTAGACGGCATCTCTACGTGCAGCAGTTGTTTTATCTTTTGTAGGATTAATGAGAAGCAGTGGGATGAATGAGTATCAACATGTGTGCTAGTAACCTGTGTGTGTGTGTGTGCATGTGTTTTTCCCAACAGAAATGAGTGATTGTTGTGCATGTGCGTGGTAAACTATGGGGGTGACCGGGGGGTCGACCGCTTGTCTCCTCTAGAATGTATCTGCATCTGAAACTCCAAGGTCAGGACTTAATGTTTTTCTCTCTGGCCGTGTCCCCGAGGGCGGCAGAGAGATTAGCTTGTCGTATTTCACCTGTCAAACATTTAAAAAGGACCGGTGAGATGCCTGCGTGGGTCTCCCGAGGTCGCAGCTGCCCATCCACAACCGCTGTCACAGAAACACGAAAGGAAGGGCATGCTGGGATAGATGGAAGCACACCCGTGACACCACCTTTTAAAACTTGATATTTACCGATATGGTACAGACCGACCTTTAGAGAAAGCCTGTAACGATATTTAATATGTTTATTTGACCAACCAGCATCAAGGACGTACTCCCGCTCGTTAACACCTGCGAACGCAGCCTCGGCTCGGTTGTGGGCGCGCAGGTCAAATACCTGGAATTGAACCCCTGGTGTTTGCAATGAGCGAGACTTTTTCCGCTGTGCCTTCCATGCACGCCAACGGTTGAGTAAAAAGCAGTCGGACACTGAAACTCAAGAGTAACTTAACACCCGGGATGTTTTGTTTTTGCTGACCGCCTTCCTGCAGCGATGAACAGGTGTACTTCAGGACCTGATGACATCACTAATGGGTGTGGTTACAGCAAGAGAGCACACTGACCACCTAAGCTACGACCAACATACTAGTGAGCTTTACTAAACCTCAACCTTTTAGACTCTTTGGTTTTTAGACTTCAGTTTTTTTAAATAATTGAAACAAATGAAACAACATATGAAACAGGTGAAACAGTCTTGAAAGTTTAATTTCATTTTAATTTGTTCTGCTCATGGTAGTGCACAAGAAAAGCATGACTCACAATCAAAACACAACTCTATTTACACATTCCAGGACTGAAAAGCAGCAGAGAGAAGATTATTATTATAATTATTATTATAATTGAAAAAAAATTTAAATGTTCGAAAAAAATCTGGAAATAAAAGCGGAAGAAAGGCAGAAGAAAAGTCAGAAGAATAGTCAGAAAAATGTCCGAAGAAATGTCTGAAAAAAGGCGGAAGAAAGGCAGAAGGGAAGACCGAAAAATGTCAGAAAAAATGTCTGAAAAAAAGGCAGAAGAATAGACAGAAAAATGTCAAAAAAAAATTCTGAAAGAAGCGGAATAAATGTGGAAGAAAAGTCCCCAAAAAAATCTGAAAAATGTTTGAAAAATGATTTTGCCTGCCCTTACTCAAAACATATATACACAAAAGAAATAGATGATCTGTCCGTTGCAGTTACTTAATAACAAATACTCACAGTAGCATGAGACACACAATGATTAACACAACTAAGAAAACAGATTACTGCCACTTCATATAATCTAATTACTCTTTCTTGATATGTGTCCAACTTGTGTAGGGTGGAGTAAGAGGGGGGGGGGTATGACGAGTTAAAGCAGGGAAATCGGCAGCTCTTTAACATCACATCGGATGTCATCGACTTCTGGTTCCGCCACCGGTTTTAGCAACGCTTTCAACATTTGTGAAATTTCAGAGGGTGACAGATCTGAATCCGGTCCAGCAGGCTGTCTGTACGGCAGATTCTTTACCCACACTTCAGTCATGTGTTCTCCGTGTTTCTTCTGCCGGGAAGTCTTTGCTGAGTCCACAAAAACTTTCTGTGAAGACGTAGACAACAGAACAAGGACGATATTTAAATGGCAATCAGTCCCCTTTAACTCATCTCCTTAGAGAGGAAGGTGGTTTGCAAAGGGCCCGTGTTGTAGTAGGTAACTGTAATGTATAAACTTCCCAAAAACACAAGGAATACTTGGAGCTTGAAGGTGAACAGAGGAGACAGAGGAGAACTGGTAATTAAGTGTAATTGCAATTGTTTGATTTGTTTAATTTATTTCAAAACCTGGAGTCTGAAGCAGTGTTTCCAAAACTTTCTTTCCCGAGAACCCTCTTCATAAAGATGACAAACCATCGCGACCCAATTCACAGTAGTCTATAAATCAAATTTGTGCATAAATGAATGTTCCTGACCATTTTTACCACCATTTCTGCATCACCTTACATCATCTTAAGTCGGTAAACCAGCCATGTCAAAGAGTTACGTTGGATAAATCAAATAAATGCATTTAAGTGGAGTTAACCGGCTCCCGTTTTTATCCTCTCATCAGTAAAACAAACATAATGTTGCTAGCCTTTCATATTAGATTCAGTGTTATAAGTTATAAGCCAGTAGTAGCTACAATTCTCAGAACAATACGAACATTCAGGCTCCCTCATGTGGCTCAAAGGTGAACCGCAGATATAAATCTTGAATAAAAAAAACTATGGAAGAAATTCTGCAAATTTATTTGAGACAGGTCTAAAAGGTCTAGGTTTAGTGAAACTTTCCTGTTGTTGAATGTCCTTCTAAAGTATATTGGCTGTAGCTCTTTGTGATGAGAGTGGGTCGCCCATTAATATGTAGTCGGTGGTATACTTGCCAAAGCTGGGACTTAAAATATAGGGAGGATTTCTAAACCAAAGGAGGTCAGGGGGTCCTCTCCCAGAAATATTAGAGTTTCCTGCATTCTGGTGACTTTTAAAGAATGAAAATAGCAACATAATAAGTAGACCTACTTTTAATTTTACTTTGAATTCTCAGGAAAGAAAACAGTGATTCATCCCTCTGGTGTGAACTTGTGTGAATCTCTGGCATAAACTTTTAGGCTGTTCATCAGTTTTTATTCATTCATTTTTGCACCTGTTTGAGCATTATTTTCTCTATACTTAATTTCTCTTTCCGTCACTCACTGAAGGTCCTTTCAGACACAACGCGACAACGGCACCACTGCACTCTGAAACCCGTTATTTCCAACGGCTTGTGCCGCGCCACGACGGCTTTCTGCTGCGTCGAGCAAAAGGCCAACTTTCGGCGCTGCATGCTGTGATGTGCACTGAACCCAGCGGCGAGCACAGCTCAAACAGCGTTTCTGTCATGAGCATCCCTCTTCCGTCAGGAAAAAACATTTGGTGTAGCTGTATTGTTGTCCGGGTGGACACAGTAAAGCTTATACATGCTGTGAAACAGCACTGGAAACAGGTTGAGATAACGAAAAGGAAGAAAAAGATGTGAAAAATTTCCATAAATCGGGAGAATTGTGAGGGTTGGCAAGTATGGTGTAGTATGTGCAAGTGTCGCTGAGCAAAAAAACTAAGCCCCAAATAGCTCATGATGCACAATTTGGACTAAAGTGTGTGAGAACAGGAAGCTACCTGGTGAAGTGCAAATGACTTTGTTAACTCTTCATCCTGATGCATGACGAAGATGATCCAGATGTTTCCTCCTGCTGTGTTTAAAAAAACTCCCAAAGAGTGAGTGAGAGAGAAGAGGACGGACGATGGAGGGAAGCAAAGTAGTGGGAAGACAGAGCGGAAGCAACATTCAAAAGGAACCAGGTAATAATTTTAGATGTGTACCTGGGGAATCGGACGTAACGACTTCCACAGATACGACATTCCACGCAGCTTCACCCCTCCATCTTGTTGTTACCCCACCATCTCTACCACCACTCCTCCTCCAGTCCCTCCGTGTCCCTCCATGACGGCCGATGATGTCAGATCCAGTATTTCACAGCCAGAAGCGGGCGATGACATGGACAATTTGGCCTGTGAGTTCTCTCCAGCCTTGGACATGGTGTTACGATTACACGCTCCACTGCAGGTCCGACATGCCTGGGATGAAGGGGTGATGGTGTGTGTGTGGGACCTTTTAAATAACTTCTCATAGAGTACAGCTTTATCCTGCTCTCTCCTCGTAAAACACAATAGATATCCAGAGGTACAGTACAGTGAGGAAGATTACAGGAAACATGCTCATTCTTTCCCCTTCGCGGCGGCGGTGGCGTCCAGCGCTCCGCCTCCACTTCCGGTCCAAACGGCCTCCCACACACAGGAGCGCGGTGCAGAGGAAGGGTTTCTGGTACAGTACATCACTCACAACCAGCCTCTAGAACGGGGAGGCAAAAATCATTTTTCTTTCTTTCGTTTTGGACGTTTACAGCCAGTTTGGGTTTCATGGCCACAGCAGGTGAAAACCTGAGCAGGTTTACAATCACTTACGAGAGCAGCGAGTAGGAGAGTATGGCAGCTGAAACCCCGGGACTGGCCCTCAGGTTGGAGGCTGCAGCATGGAGGAGTTGAGCCTCCGAGCCAAGGAAACCCAGCAGAGATAACCTAGCAGGGACATCTGATACGGAATATCTGAGTGTGATGAGAGAAGCTGTCTTTCTGGATGTAAAACAACCCCAAAGCAGGCAGGATACAAACTCACCCAAGCCTCAGGTGGTTCCTGGGGACACGATAACTACATGTATGAAATTTTATCAGTCGTATATAATGTCAATGAGACACAAAGGGGGGTCCCCTCGGAGGCTCCAGCAACACTGAATCACAAAGCACATGTTTCAGAAGGCTTGAGAAGAAGTGTGAACGCTTTTTCACTTTAGTTTCCTACTTTTAAAGTACTCAGGTCAACAGTAGATGTCACATAGAAGTGGTGTACATCATCTGAAAGCTGGGAACCTGAAGATTAGTTTGAGATGTAGCTCAGCACTGTGTGTCAAGTTGTTGTAGTCATTAATCAGAAATAAACATGAATTGATTAATTAAAGTAAATTGTAAAAGTGTATCAGGGCTTAGAACATGATGATAGAAGTATGTGATGCCCATCCCCCATGCTCTATTATGTCTCATAAGTTGTCTGTAGTTTGTGGCTGTAAAGTTTCATGAGGCTGTGATTATCCTAGAGGTCACCACAGATCATTTTATACAGTGAGGTCAAGTTTCACTACAATGAAATGTCTCCTATGGGGACTAACATCATCACACATTAATACAGTTGAGCTCATTGGATCCACAAGAGTCTCAGCTTTACAGTGATACCCAATTTATGTAATTCTAAGGCTGTTTAGGGACCCCAGTATTTATACTGTATTCATGGTTTTTGCCCCCAAACTGCATGTGATTATCATAAAGTGGGCATGTCTGTAAAGGGGAGACTCGTGGGTACCCATAGAACCCATTTTCATTCACAATTCTGGAGGTCAGAGGTCAAGGGACCCCTTTGAAAATTGCCATTAAAATGGCAATAGATTACTTAGGTGTTCTAGTTTCATATGATACCAGTATCTTCACTCTAGTTGTAAAACTAAACCTGCTACAGCCTCTGAAAGACAATAAAGTCGATAGAGATCGACCGCGATCCAGCGGGTCTCAGGTCTCAGTGAGTCGGACTCTGCGTTACAACAACACTAACGGGTCTTTAATGGGGTAAGGTGTTTGTCTAGCGCTCACAGAGGCTGCCGAGTGACTTTGAGACGACCTTGGCTGTCAGCAGACTGTAAATAAGGAGGAAACTGCATGTGTCGAGCAGGCTGTCATCGTGTCAGGAAGTCAGTCCGTCTCCCCATCTCTCCTCCTCTTGTGATGTTTATAATAATGATTCCGACATAAATCAGCTCTTCACTGGTTCATTGGTGTCAGGATGTGGATGTCAACCACTTTTAGTTTACTTACAGTTTAGTTTACAGTTACCTGGTTCAGCTGATGGAGTCATCACTCAGTCATCAGTCCTTCAACAGTCCATCAGTCAAACATTTTAATGTCTGTGGAGGTGTTTTCAGGACATGGGGAGAGAGGGGCATTTCAAACGACAAAAAAAGCTGCATAAACTCCTCTGCAGAGACCTCCCCAGCAGCTCCTCATTTTCAGCTTTCACTTCTTCAAAATGAAATAATCAAAAGATGCATACTGAAATTGCTGGTTCTGTATGACGTAGGGGTGACATAGTCCCAGTTTGTGCCTCTCAAGTACAATTGTATCCTAATTCTCTTTCGATTGTCCCTTTCAGACATATACAGTACATGCTTTACGTTAGTCTGACAGTCATTTCATATTTTTCATATTTAGATTTTTCATTTGAAAAATGATGGAAGCTACCGTGTCTGCTTTGTGACAAGACTTACAAGGTTAAAGAGAGAGATTAAATGTGCATGTTGTAACGTCACTGCCTTGTAACGACACTAATAAATGTATTATCTCCATCTTTATCTCTTATGCACAAAGAAAATAAAAACAGTCTGATAAAACAAAATGAAAGAGACACTTTTAAATTGAGAATATTCTTCTCATTTAAGGTCAGGCTATAAGAAGACGTTTTAAAAAAAACTTGTACAACCACAGTAGTAATATGACCAACAGTCTCTCCCTATATTTCTAATTTTCATTCACAAAACTGCTTGGATGAATCAATAAATATCCAGAAGAACACTTTTGCACACATTATGGTAGCTAACAGGAGTCCCAACTTAACATCCTGTCATTCAGTGCCGTCAGATATTATAAAACAAGCAGCAGAATTTGCTCTCTAATAACAATAAATGATTAAATTGGTGGTTAAAGTGGATTCATTTTGAGAAGCAGTGGCGAGTGATCCTCGAGCTCATGATGGTCATTAGTTAATATAGGCCTCAACAGTGTAAATAGAAAACACTTTTTCCTTTTTGTTGTGTTTACATATAGCGCATTTCCACAGTAATATCCCTGAAAAGAAATTCATCCAACTTGTAGAACATTTTCAACACATGGTTCACATACCTGTTGTCCAGAAAATACAATCTTGTTATGAAACCGTATCTGATTAATATGACCTAACCCTCATGAACGTGTATATCTTCAACCTCTCCGTTTGTTTAATGGCAGTTGTTCTCTGATAATTGTTACTGAAAGCTCCCCAGTGAGACGATTCATCCTCGCCCTTCTCTGCTATTGTTACAGCTCAGATTAGGCATCTGAATAACTCGACACCTCCTCAGGCTGTCCGTCGCGTCTGCTGCCGGTTGTCCCTCTTAAAACTGCCGGTATTAGTGGCTCCGCGGGAGTCCGTGTGGCCCCGGGGCCTCGTGTGAATTCTATTGTGGAAGTGTCGCCGTCCACGTCGGACACATCGGACCCATAACGGTGAATTATCCGGCTCGCAGGGATTGGCCGCCATACTTCATTCACAGGAATTCAGCAATGACAGCCCTCTCCCCATGGAGGAATAAACATGGAGTCCTCACTCACCACGTCTCTCTGCGCTCACACTTCCTCACCCTCGGCTCTGACACATCCGCTCTGAACAACATACAGATATCAGAGCTGCTCAAGGTGTGTGCTGACAGGAGTAGGTGTGTTCAGGGTGAATACAGGACAGGAAGTTCAACTGGTATTGTCTGTCCTTTCGCTCCGTGTTGGGCGTTTTGATTTAGACTTCCTGCTTGTTTTCCTTCTGGAGCTGAGAAAGATTTTAGATCCCTATAAATCGATCTCCAAAAACAAATGAATGAACGGACCCAAATCACCTCTGTCGGCTCATGTTGTCAACAGTTTAATACATTTTCAAGACACTTTGTTTATTCACCTCAACTCAGGCAAGAAACTATGAAATGATGTACATCACTAACGCCAAGTTATTACATAAGTTACGTCACATGTCAACGGCGAAATAAGTTGACTTTTGGTTTCACACGGGACACGTCCAGCGGTTTCCATGTGGATTTTGACGCTTTTCATACTACGTCACCTGACTTCCTCCTTTACTCCCATCATAATTACTACAGTCACTAGAGCTCAGCGTCAACTTCTTGTATTTGTGATCAACCATGTGAATAGATCGTAACGGCCTTCTGAACCTGCTAGTAGGTGTATCAGACCCCTTCTAACCCATATCTGTGGCCCTGTTCAGACCTGGTATTAACATGACTCCTCAGTGATCGTATCACAAGTGGACACTGGAGACGCATGTGGAGACGCATTCTAATGCCAGGTGTGAACAGACAAACTTAAAGCTGTCCACTTGTGATCCGATCACTGAGGACGCATCTTAATACCAGGTCTGAACAGGGCCTGTAAGGCTGATAACCACTGATAACGCCCATTCGATCGGCTGATAACATTCAAAGCGAGTGGATTGTGCAGTGAGTCCCGTCCCGTCTCCTGTGATATAGTTGGGTACCGTGTACTGCTCTTGTTTTAATAGGTGTAACACTATATGTTTGGCCCGTTCGCACGACAAGGCGTATAAATGCCACGATAATGCACAAGGCATTTTGCATGCAATAAGTACGCCTTTTTTGATTTCCGTGTGTCATTTGTACGTCATATATCCTGTACTGACTGCAGTGTGCGTGCATAAATGCTACGGTAAGAAATACATGAGTGACGTAAAAAGTGTTTCGTGAGCGGTGTTTTGTTTTGTAAGTTACGTTAGTGACCCAAATGCCACCCATGACCTTGGTATTGGTTGTTTTTATTGTGTCTTCAGAGGAACAGAGTGATGAGTAAGCATGTTAAGTAATCCTGGATTTCAAGGACATCTGTATTTTATAAACAGTCAGACATAATTGTTGTTGTGGTTTGGATCCTTGTGGTCGAGGGACTCACGGCTGCAGAGTAAGACAGGACAGTATATTTAATAAAAAGCTTTGTAAACTACTGATTCGTCATAATGTCCCAGACTTGTTGTGTCTGGATCCAAATTAGGAAATTCCCACTGAGGTTTACATGTGTTCTGGATTATTTGTGTAGCTCTACAGTTAGGTTGTGTAAATAGAAGTCAGGCCTTCAAGTGTGTAAAATATTGAGAAATTCTGAGACTGCTACTTCTTTGCCTGTCAGAATACAGGCAGAGAACGTATATCTCTAAGGAGAACACCAGTGGGTGTATTTTCAGACGCTATAGATTCCCTTCAACGATCAGCGTCGGGGTCAGCGGCATTTCATGTTGAAAAGTTTCCCGGTTTCTTTTTTAATGATCAGAATAATAAAAACCTCTTTCTGATTGAGATCCAGAACTCATGATGATCCCAGATCTGAGCCGTTTAACCGAACCATAAATCTGTGTGCAGCGTGGAGGGTCACGTCTGTGTGAGTCCTCGGTCTAACTGAGACACTTGATGACTTGTTGGCTTGTGGACAGACAGTGAGACCAACAGACAGCTTGGCTCAATCAGAGACATGTGGGTTTGATGCATGTACAGTACATAGTCTGTATTTGCTTGTGTGTAAAAAAAGATAAAATCTCAAATATTAAAATCGGCAGATATTGAATAAAAAAAATATGCATTTGCAATGCTCCCGTGAAGCTGCCTGATGGTCTGCAGATCAGACTACTTATACTGGGTAGTTTCGGATGTAAGATAATCAAATATATGTTGATAACAGTTCAGTTCAATCACATATTTAATAATACTGGTACCTAACATTTCAATACATTGAATTCGTGAAATACCGACGTTGGTCAGTGGTCCTTCGCTTCAAACTGTGACGCTGATGGTACTCCTCCAGCGTCAGTTTTGGACGTGTCAGGGACGGCGTGTCAGTTTGTCCTTGTTACATACAAAGTGTCTTTTTAAAATAAACTTCCGTGTTCACAGGAGTCGTATAGTTTCGGCTTGTTACCAAGCCCCTAGGAAGAGCGCCGGTCGTTAATCCCAATTTTCGTAGCGGCCAAACAGCGGTACTACAACTTCCGTGTCCGTCACGTGATGCCATTGGGCCCAAAAATACTTTTTCCTATAGACTTACATTGAGAAAGAGACGTCTGTAACTTAGCGGATAATTTTTTTAGGTGAATCAACTTCCCAGTACGAACACTCTAATAGCTCTTATTTAAATCTTTAGGTCCTAAAAATTGTAAAATGGACTAATAGACAAATCCAGAGTTATTTTCCTTCCTCCGTTCATGTGAATGAGACCCAGACCGTGACGACGGCGTGACGTTGGGACCCCGTGACCGAGTGATGCGACCGAGCGGACGCAACTGCGTCTGCTCCGCGGGCCCAATGGATGCGGAAGATCGCCGGAAGATCCGGGTACTTTTCCACTCGGAAGTCGAGCCATTTTGGCTTCATGCACCACTGAGCAACTTTCATAGGAATGACCAGGGTCCCGCCTCCAACGCTGTATCCCGTTCTCTTAATACATCCATGCTGTTTACATGCATACATTGTCTTTTCAAAATAAATCCCCAATGTAGGTTTAATTAGTTTTTAGTACTTGGTTAAGTTCAGGAAAAGATCGTGGATGGGGTTAAAATAAGTATGTTTATTACGTAAAATAGCTGCGCTTGTTACATAACTTAGTAAAGTACAGAAGTTACGTAACAAAACTACAGTAAAATAACTCAACGTTAACAGCGATATTCCTGTTTCTGTTCCTGTTTGACCTCTCTAACCTCCCCTGCCACCCTCCCTAAGCGGACTTTCTCGCTATTTAATCTACATCAGATGCTCTGACCATCTAATATTGATGTGGTTTACATTGGAGTTAGGTGAAAGCTCGGTGTGTCTCATACAAACGCTAAAGGGTGCCTTGGTGCGTCGGTTACAGACGCTGATGGCAGTTGAGACTGAGAACATTCGTATCACTTCCGTGGACCTAAAGCTTTAGGGACAGGGAGTACATTTGGAGACTAACGGAGAGACAGAAACAAATGAAGTTGGAGAGATCGAGTTGTAAGGTCGTCCATCTCTTGAACTTGAACCGCAGGAGTCCGTGTGCTGCTGATATGATATATGAGGCTCCCTCTGTCTGCCATGCCAGCTCTATAGGAGGCAGTTTCATCTCTCTCTGCAGGGAACCACAGATTTATGGAGCTGAAACTGAACGCCTGTATATATGCTTTTCCAACTCTCACCAATCAGCACCCGGTGAGGAAGGCTAATAATCAAAACGCAGAGAGAGCTCAAGCAGTATGGAGGATAAAATCTGCTTAAAGTAACTTAAACAACCAGTAGTTTTTCTCTTCTTCCTCTCCGTATTATCATTGGTTAGGAGAATCAGATCTTAATGTGTAAATCAACCATCAAATGCCTGAAATAACTGATTGAAATGTGGATCACAAGTGTGAAAGTTAAACATTTAAATGAATCTGACAGGTTAGTTTTGGGGTTTTCCCACACAGACACACACTCCTTTGTTTATGGACAGCAAGTCTTCCTCCTCCTGTTTCCTCTCGTCTTCCAGCCCGCCTGCCTCCCGCTGCTTAGTCGTAAACTCACGTAATACGTTTAGCATGCTGCGCGATCATGTCACTACCGCTGCTCAAGGCTGCTCGCTGTTATCGTATCAGCACGGCGAGGCCGTTAGGCCGTCACAGGATACGTAACGCTGGATATAAAGCATCTGCACCGAAATGTCAGGAAAGCCAGCTGGTTTCTGATTTCATTACTGGCTTTTATTACAGCATTTTATTTTATATCTGACGTTGTTTATTCGCTCTCAAATTCCCTGTGACTTAAACGATCTACTGTGCACGCATTCATTTATACACGCATACATTGAACTGTTGCTCACGAGGCAGAATGAATACTATTGGTTGATTCAAACCTCAGAATGATGCATATACATTTTCCCACAATACTACATTCAATTTGAATAAATTTCACAATCAATCCCATTTTTTAGACCTTCATGCATCTTCTGCTACACACATTTAGAAATAGAAAATATATTGCGGTAGTAGCATATTCACTAATGCTGCCATCTCTTAGTTGTTTTGTTCTTAGTCTGCAAAGATTTCTTTAGTCAATTAGTCATTTTTTATGCTGAATGACTTATTTCCAAGAAACTTATGAGCACATCTCTGGTAAACACCAGATTTGAAGTGGTGCTTTTGTGTGATTCTTTGTGGAGAAACTCAGTTTTATAGATCTGTCGATTAAATCAACTAATTGATTAATCGTGTTAGTTGACTAAGTATTTCTTTGGTCGAGAACAGCCCTAGTATTCACTGACCAGCTAGCTCCAATTACCAATAACTTCAGAATAAAACCCTGCCGATACAGGTGGCTAGTTGTCCAGCTAAGAATCCAATGTAAATAAGAGTTAATCTAAAACATGTAGGTCTTTTTATGAAGACGTGTTTACATGTCA
The DNA here is from genome assembly GCF_043250625.1 of Sebastes fasciatus. Classification (NCBI taxonomy): domain Eukaryota; kingdom Metazoa; phylum Chordata; class Actinopteri; order Perciformes; family Sebastidae; genus Sebastes; species Sebastes fasciatus. Next base: position 30,228,489 of record NC_133808.1, on the reverse strand, counting down.
CAGTTGGAAAAGGTGTAAACATTTAGCTGCGTCAGTTTCAGGTTCCTGATATTGCTCATGATGTCGTGGCTTACAGGGACACTTGAATAGAACAGAGCCTTTGCTAATGTTATAAGAAACACCAAGTTAAAATGCCTGCTGTGAAAACGGCCTATTTCTCTTCTTTTGGTGGTTAGCCGCCGCGGCCTCACCCAACTTCAGCCCCAGTTAAAAGGTCCCACACCAGTCTTTACATGATCGCCATGTTTATCCTCCAGTTCAATTTCTTGCAAGACAAAAACCAAGCCCACCTCCCGAAATGAAACGCTGAGTTCACACCAGGCAATGGCGAAGGCCGGGAGGCGTGTTCATGTGTTTCGGGGAAGAAATTCTTTGTAACATAGGTCTAGATGTCACAGCCCAATGAGCAAAGACACGTCCAAAAGACATCAATTTAACGTCTCTGTCGACGTCCGAAGATGTCCACTCAGTGGAAGCCAGAGTGAAACTTTTTGCGACATCTTTTTTAAACGTCTTTTTAACATTCAACTATTGATGTCAACCTGAGTTGCACGTCCACAGACGTCCAAAAAGGCCCCTAACCAGACGTGCAAATATTGAACCCAACTTGCACGTCCACCAGACGTACAAAAGTGGGTCTGGACTGACGGACGTTATACAGACATGATCTAAACGTCTTCCTGACATCACATGTTTGCTGGGAGTCACATGATCTGTTTACTGATTGGCAGCCAAACAACTTTTGTTTGGCTGCATTTCGCCGCAGAATAAAATGGCCACAGCTTGCTGAGCTCGGGATGTTGCATGACAGCTCGCCACACTTCACCGCTGCTCTGGTGTGAAACATCCACTTGAACTCAATGATGAACTGATTAGATTTTGGGGGTCAAAGTCACTGTGACCTCACAAAACACCTTTTTGGCAATAACTCAAGAATTGATATGCTAATTATGACAATTTAACACAAATGTGTGACAGGATAAAATGATAAAGTAATGACGTTTTAGACAGACATGGATGTAAAGTGCAACTTGACTGGTTGGCGGAGGCATATAATTTGCGAGGCGGTGATTCTTCTTTCAGTGTGAGTGCTTCTTTCTCTCACTGACGGCTACTTTGCCAGAAAATCTCTGGTTCTTTGAGGTTTAACTCGGCCGATGAGATTTTCTGCCTCCAGAGCAGCTCTGCCTGCGAGATTGGACCAATCTGAGCATAAATGAAATTCAATCTGCTCCATCCATGCATGCACATGCCAGCTGGAGTCAGGGACAGTCGGGCAGACAAATAGACTTCCCAGTGAACTGAACTCCCCCGATGAAAGCCTCAGAGAATAAATCTCATAGAATATAGAACGCTTATACTCAAGAGAGCAATCACAACATGGGCCTCCTTCCTACCGCCTCTCTCTCTCTCTCTCCATCTCCTCTCTTTCTTCTTCTTCTTCTTCAGCTCTTATCGTTTCCTCGCCAAACCTCGCTGGATGCTAAACTGCCATAGATCAAATCCGCCATGACTCTGGGAAACGGTTCAATTCCAGATTTGCCCGTCTCTACAGCAAATAATGATCTGATCAGGTTTGGGTTTGAGTATGAAACCCGTGCATAACTTGCTCCATGTGGTGTGTGTGAAAGTGACCCAGTGTGTGGGTAGGCTTACATTAAGGGCTGTTCAATGATGCCAAATGTTTCTCCTCAAACTCTGGATTTTCCATCTCTCTTTATCCTGCTTATCTTTTCCTGCTGTAGACGTATACAGTAGTGACTAGTCATTTACAACTCTTTTAGAAGTGTGAGGTATGAAATGACTTATTCTCTATAGTATTTGCAAAGAACTCCTGGATAACTGGATATCAGAGAGATCAATGATAGAAATGTATTTAACCAGTGGGTTTGCATGATTTCTCATTATTTTCATTCTCATACACCGTTCGTATCTATACCCACGAAAAGTAAGAAGGGGAGAAGGTCGGGAATCATACACCATGCGAAACCAGAAGACAACGTTGATTTATTTGTCACGTAACTTCAGTACTTAAGTTACGCCAGTTTCTGACTTATTTCTACCCAAACCATTATCTTTTTCTAAACCTAAACCAAGTTGATCTTTTTCTAAACCTAACTAAGTAGTTTATTTTGAAAAGACTGGAGCGGAAATTGACACGTGTGTCACGTGTTGTTGGACATTCGTTGGAAAAAGCACGAAAAATGAAGAATAACTTATCGTAAGATATCATACGAACCGTTGTATGAGGATACTTTGATTATTTATACCTTATTCCTGACAGTTTTCCAAAGCATAACATACATTTTTTAGTAGGGCTGTCAATCGATTCAAATATTTAATCACGATTAATCATTAAACATTTTTTATCTGTTCAAAATGTACCTTAAAGGAAGATTTGTCAAGTCTGTAATACACGTATCAACATGGGAGTGGACAAATATGCTGCTTTATGCAAATGTATGTATATATTTATTATTGTAAATCAATTAACAACACAAAACAATGACAGATATTGTCCAGAAACCCTCACAGGTACTGCATTTAGCATAAAACAATATGCTCAAATCATAACATGGCAAACTGCAGCCCAACAGGCAACAACAGCTGTCAGTGTGTCAGTGTGCTGACTTGACTATGACTTGCCCCAAAACTGCATGTGATTATCATAAAGTGGGCATGTCTGTAAAGGGGAGACTCGTGGGTACCCAGAGAACCCATTTACATTCACATATCTTGAGGTCAGAGGTCAAGGGACCCCTTTGAAAATGACCATGACATTTTTGCCTCGCTAAAATTTAGCGTAAGTTTGGAGCGTTCTTTAACCTCCTTCATGACAAGCTAGTATGACATGGTTGGTACCAATGGATTCATCAGGTTTTTTAGTTTCATATGATACCAGTATCTTCACTCTAGCTTTAAAACTGATCCCGTTACAACTTCCAATTCCGTAAATGTGTTAAAGAAATTAGTTAACTTTGACAGCCCTAGTTTTTAGTTTTAGTACACTTTTCTGTGTTTTACAATTACCTGAAGCAGGAAACTACCCGTCTACGTTGTGCTACAAAACAACTAAATAAGCTCAAAGAAGAAATAACCCTCATGAGGGGACTCAGCATCTTGTCTCCATTCATCAACCTTCACCTCCGGAGCACATCACAGAGAGAGACGGGGCAGTTGTGGCCCGGTGGGGTCAGAGATATACGGCCCTGAGTGTCCAGATAGGCAGCCAGCTTCCTCCTCCGACATTAACACCGGTCCTACGGGAGGATGAGGAGGGGATACTCTCTGGAGTCTAACGACCCGGAGACGCTTTTATGTTCTCGTATACACTGCTGCTTATGATTTTATAAACATATACATAAATACAAGGTTTATTATAAAGTAATCTTTAAATATATAGATTGTATGTACTTTAAGTGCTGTAGTTTCTTCCCACAGTCCAATAATATGCAAGTTTATTGATTTAGTGATGAATGGACATGCACATAGTGGCTTAAGCTGTTACTCGCCATCTGTGGATGAGTAGTTTAATGAAAGTAAAACTCTGGTAACACTTTATAATAACCATCATTTATACATTTATAGTTAATTAAATGTATTTATTAGTTATAAAGTTAGTTTGTAGTTAAACTTTAAAGAACTGTTTGTTAAACATTACATAGATACATAGACCAGATATTTGTAAAACGTTAATGGTTAATAATTGGTTTGTTCACCATCTATGAACATTATTTGGATTGCTATTATAAAGTTGCAACTGATGATTATTAAATTAAAATGAAATACATTTTTAATTAAATCAATTGGTAATCATTAACGAACACTTGATATAGTGTATAAAGTGTTATAATGTATGCAACAATAAACTGCTAATAAATACTTTACTAATGTAATCAGAATGTAATTTCATTGTTTATTTACTATTAAGTTGAGTTTAATAACTATCAATTTACCATTTCTAAATTATGGTTATAAATATATATATATATATATATATATATATATAGTTTACTAATGTAATCAGAATGTAATTGTTATCATCTCTTATCAGCTACGATACAATATATAATTTAAATTAATTATTTCATATTACACAAACTAATGATAAAATAGCAGAAATTATAGCATTACTAATAATTTAAACATTAATTAGTTGATTGTTGAAGGTAAAATAACTAATAACTAAGTTTAATTAACAATCAATTTACTATTTATAAATGATGGTTATTATTAAGTGTTACCAAAAGTCTTTGGTATCGACCATTTGACAGATCTTGACTTATAATATAGCAACAGTTTAGATTTAAAACAATGAAAAACTATCTTTATTATTTATCCTATTTTATTTTTGAGGCAGGATCTGTGACACCTCAACATTTATATGCATGTAATACATTAATGAAGAACCCAGACACTTAGATTTGATCCATTTGTTTTTATTTTACTAGCTTATTTCATGCAGCAGTCGACGGATGCAGAGAAATGAAGACAAATCAAAGAAAAACAATTTGTTCTACAGTCACTTTCTTAAAATGGCACTTCATGAGACGACACGCTGTTCCCACACTTCAGTATTTTATCTGTGAATAAAGAACTTGAGTGAAGGTAAAAGGTGGTGGGGGGGGGGGGCAAAGGTGCTTTATGGACTTGATTAGTGGATTAGTTCAGAAGTTAACTGAAGTAAATCAATGAGAAACACAAACAGATTCTGGATTCAGGCAATGTAGTGTTTTCAGTTTTATTTGCTGAAAAGCAAATGAGAGGAATTCAATAAATTAGAGACATAATAATTTGAGAGGTACTTTGACTTCACTTTCAAAACACCTGACATCCAACATATAACACCTGGGATTTCGGTCACTTTTTTATACATATTTTCCCTCCAGTTACCATTCTTTCCTCCATTATTTACCCCCCAGAGCTCATAAAGTACAGACATGCATTAACACTTAAATTATTCATTTCCATTTGGGAATTTTTCAACACTAACAGAATCTACTGAATCCTCTAAAGATGCGCCGTTCTCCCAACTATCTTTCCAGGACTGATACATAGTTAGAGCTACAATAATACACATACAAAGATCTCCTAACTAATGCAGAGATGAGCTGTCCTCCACCAGAAAAACGAAAATGAGCGCGCAGATAAACCTGAGGTAAGTATTCTGCATTTCAGCGCTATGGATGCCTCCTTAGTTCCTCAGCCTTTTGTAAAACACAGCTGCAACACAAAGGGCAACAAGGCAAACAAAGGCGAGGACGCCGACAGCCACGCCAAGCCCGACAGAAGAGTCGTCTTCTTCTCCGCCGACGAGGGGCTTCTCTTTGGACTCGTTGCTGTCGGCCTTGGTGACGATCTCCGTGGAAGAGATGGTGTAAGTCTCGGTTATGGGTGTGTCCACGGTGTTCCTCTTCCGTCTGTTGTTGCACTGCTTGAAGCTGCTGCAGGTGCTCATTTCGCACAGCCGGGTGATGCAGTGGAGGTAGTAGGTGGACACGGTCTCGTTCTGCTGCTCGATGAAGCGGAAGGCCGGGAAGTGGAAGCGGGAGGTCTGGCTGTCGCCGTTCTCGATCATAGTGGTGAACTGGTCCTTTGAGCAGGGGACGAACAGGTTGAAGAAGCTGGAGTTGGAAGGCAGCGGGGAGATGGAGGCGTAGCACCGGTCCAGCAGGACGTGGTACTGCCCTGTCAAGTTGGTGGCCTTGACTTCGACGTACACTTTGGTCCTCAGTTCAAGCCCCAGCTGTGGAATGACCATCGGTGTGGTGTAGTCGGCGTCATTGAACAACGTCATGCTCAAAGTGCTGATGAAACTCCCGTTATTGTCTCTGATCGCAATGGAGGAGGCCGACACATCGATCTGGGTGTTGTTGATCAGGTATTCTAAGGGGTAGGCGCAGGAGTAGTAGTACTTCAGCTCGGCGTTGTAAGTGACCATGCCTGATGTGGTATCGAAGGACCGCACAACGCCGCTGATGTTGACCGTCTGGATGTTGGAGAAGTCAGAGAATATTCCCGTCCCAGCAGCGCTGGTGGTCCTGAATATGCTTCCACAGGCGTGGGTCATATTTAGAGGGAAGTTGAAGCGAGCAACAGGTGGAGTCACAGATTCATCGAGGGTTGCTCTACAGACCGGGTCCAACTTGTGGTTCAGGATCAGCAGAGTCTCGTTGTAGCCGGTGTAGACAACGGGGCACATTTGAATCGCCAGACTAATGGATGAAGTGCCGCATTGCACTGCGATGTCACTGATTTCTGGCCGTCTTGCTTCTATCCCACACTCACCCAGCGTTAGCTGACTACTTCTGCCTATAGTGGAGAGTAACAGTAAAATAACCTTCATCATTTTTCTTATTTTTCGTCAGCTTTGCCTTGGGTTTGTCTTGACTCTGCTGCTGAAGGCCGGTAGATCTCAGTGAGTTTGAAGTCTTGGGGCTGTGTTCAGGGGTCTTTATAGGTAAGTTTGTCCTCTGGGATTGGTCCAAAAGAAGGTCAAACACCTTGCTATTTGTGAACAACTGTATTGTATTAAGTAGGAGAGCTCCAATCTGGACCATATCCTAGGGGCAGCAACTGAAACCTGAAGCATCTTGCTTCAGAGACAATGGTCTTCTTCCTTTGTTGAGTATGCTTTAAGATATAGATTTCCACGGCCTCTATAGCTAAGCCTTCATGAAATCAGTGAACATAACACTACCTGAGATGAATTCCTCGGTAACGTACAATGCTGCGGAGGTTCTTATATAAGGTTTGAGCCCCAGCAGCTTCATTAATGACCTAGTTTAGATCCAGGGGAGCAGGCAGTGAACCGCTGGATGACTGGCTTGAGGTGTTTTTTGTGTTTTGATAATCTCTGACATATCGAACATTTAACTTAATGACTGACCAGCTGTTTGTGCTGTCGGCGTCTTCACGGATATTCCCATAATGCAAATTCTTGTCTTCGTCTCCGGTCAACATGAAACACGGCCAACAAACAGTGCTACAGGAATGAGTCCTAAAACTCAGACATGAGTAAGCCTTTTAGCACTTCCTGTTCCCTTAACTGGAAGTCAATGGTCTTTTTTATGTTTTTTTTTATTGTTTGGCTAAAACAAGCTTTAGAAATTTTAACGTTTTGTTCTACCACATAAAATACATCAATAAATACCCTACACGTGAATTTTGAAGCTTTTACGTGTCTTAAAAAAGGCGGTTGCTATCAAGTGGCTAAATGAGACTACTAAACGTCATCATGCCGTGCTCATGTGACCGTTGTGTAGTTTGTTTATAGCCTAACGTTAGCTGTTATCTTGCTGAACAAAACTTGTAAGTATCATTAACGTTTGTTTGCCACAGAGCTTATTTTCTGCAATAATCCAAAAATCCAATGGAACAATCTCATTGGCTTTTCGTTGAGTGAACCAGGGCGATGCTAACTTCCTGGTTGGCCTACAAAAATACGTCATCCGTGGAGCACTCTATTATCCGACATGAAAGAACAATTAAAACTTGCCCAATTGAAACTAATTCCTGAAGACCTCTCTCCATTTTTCACTTGTAGATGGTTAGACAGCCAAGGAGACTTGTTTTGTTTTTGGTTTGCAACCTCTACTTCTTCTTCTACTCTGTTTACTGGGGGATTACAGCCATGCTTAGCGTGTAGCGCCAACTTCTGACCAAACTACGCTGTAGCCGAGTTTATTCGCTCCAAACCAGTTGATGGATTGACAATTGAATGGAAACACATCTAATGTCAATCAGTCTTTGTTTGAACTCACAATTCACAGACATACACATGAGAGAGAGGAGACAGCTAATAATTAAAAACATTCAGTGGCTTTAGTTACCTGTCGGCTCTCCTTTTGTACTTATTTATACTTGTTAGCCATTATTTTTTGTGTGCAATGTTGTTTCGTGGCTAAAAATACCAAAACCCTGGAAAAATAGTGTGGAAAGCTCAAGCAAGGGATAATGTACAGCGAGCCGGTCATTGTTGTGAAATAAACCCCAAGCGGGCGATGTGGCAGGTCTTGCTAGCTGTACATTATCCTGCTTATTACACGGCTACTTGCTTAAGAAATCAGTAAATTCACACAAAAACAGTCTGCCAGAGTCCAACATCAGAACTGTGCCCATAGCAACGGTCTGTTATATAGAAATAACAGACCTTAGAACGCCGTGATTGACCAATCAGCATCGGTTGTTCAACAAAGCTGTGTAATAAAACCCATTCATTTATTGTATACAGTAAAGGTCATATCCATCGTGTGTTGGAGGGGATTCATATTAGTGTCACATATGGGAGGCGGAATCAGCCTATTCTGTTGTTGCCATGGCACATATTCAGAGTGTATAGTGATGAAAGGAGAAGCTGATCCTACAGTGTATTGTAAAGGTAACTGAAGCCAAGCAGCGTCAGTGGAGACAAAGATAGCAATTCTCATAACAAAGACCAGGCAGGGCTTCAGTAACACTGCAGTGAACTATAAACAATGTGAAATATATGGCACTTACATAACCAACTAAACCAGACTAAACCAAACTATAGACTGACCGAGTTAAAGCCAATGCATTATATCGGTTTATTACACGGCTTTGTTGAATGCTTGGTTCTGATTGGTCGATGACGGCGTTCTACAGTCTGTTATTTCTTTATAACAGACCGTTGCTATGTATAACAGACCGTTGCTATGGGCGCAGTTCTGATGTTGGACTCTGGAGGACTGTTTTTGTGTCAAATTATTGATTTCTTAAGTAAGTAGCTGTTTAATAAGCGAAATAATGTACAGCTAGCAAGAACCCTCCGCTACATATCAGGGTCCGCATTCCCCTGTCGGGGTTTATTTCACAACAATGACCGGCTCGCTGTACATTATCCCTCAAATGATACTCAATATGGTATAACTTTTACTAGGGATGCACTGATACCAATTCCGGATGGGATATCGGGCCAATACTGACTCAAATAGCTGGAACAGTCATCAGTGACACTGGACCCGATCTGTTTATATACTATATACATTATATACTGGAATTTTATTTTTTTTTATTTATTTTTTTTAGTTTGTTTTAATTTTTTTTTTTTAGTTGGGTCATTTAATTCAGTTTTGACCAATTTGTTCCTAAATTAAAAAGGTTTACACTTGAATTGTAATTTCTGTTAATTTTTAAGATTTTTACCAAGCTGCTGGTGTACAAATTATTATTTTAATAATAAATATATCTATGTATTTATTTGTTACATTTTGTTTTACAACGTGAGAAAAGCAATGTTTAAGTCCAGCCTGATGTTTCCTTACACATGAAAGTATGACCCCAGTCACTTCCACACAGTGAGGCTTATTAATTAATACTGGTATCGGATTGGTACTCTGCATCGGCCGCTACCCAAAGCCCAGGTATCACTATCGGTATCTGGAATGGAAAAATCGGATTGGTGCATCCCTAACTTTTATTTTAAGATTTTATGTTGAGCTTTTGACTTTAATGAAGGCAGCAAAACACAAACACAGTCAAGGTTTCCCACTAGACCAGCCAACATACAAATATATATATATATATATATATATTACTACAGATAGTTCAATAAAAGGCAACTGTATTTTGGATTCTTTGGCCCATCATCAAGGATATTGAGGATATACAGACATTTATAGATGTTTCAGATTTGGGTCAGAGTTCAGTTACATAATGATAAATGGTGAGAAAGTAGAGAAGGTTAATGAAGGTTTGTACTGAACACACAAAGAAGCACTGAGCATGTCACTCAGCACTTGTTGCATCTATAACAGGACACCTTCAGCCTTTGTGTAGGTACAGTAGAAGACACTGACAGGATATAATACCACAGCGTATCATAAAACCACCTTTAGCAGCACAGATACTGTGTGTTGACGTACTTTACTTAACTTTCTTTATACTTCTTCTCCACTACATCTCAGGCAAATATTGTACTTTTTACTCCACTACATTTATTTGATAGCTGTAGTTACTTTGCATGTTCAGATTAATAATACAAAGTATAATCAACTAATAAATGGTGTTTTATTATTATAGGTTAAGATATAACTTTATGGATCCCAGGGGGGAATTTACAGGTTACCCAGCAGTATATAAAGTAGTTAAAATTAGCTCCACATTTATCAGCTGCAACATTAAAGTGATGAACACATTAATGCATCAATAATTATAATCAAATACTAGAATATAAATTATTCTGAAATGGGCCGTTCTGCGTAGTGAGTACTTTTACTTTTGGTACTTAAAGTATATCTTGATATCTTGATGCAAGTACTTTTGTGCTTTTACTTGGGTAAAACTTGTAAAAGTATTTGTACACTAGTATTGCTACTTTTACTTCAGGAAAAGTAAAATATCTGAATACTTCTTCCACCTCTGGATGGTGATATGTGTTTGACCTTTTACGACATTTCAAAAGGACACAGGAAAAAAGGGAAAACATTTTGTTTGATTTATTTATTAAATACAGTATATATATATATATATATATTTTCTGATATGATAGTATTATCCATTCTCATACAACGGTTCATATCCTATGAAAAGTTATTCCTCATTTTTTGTGCGATTTTTCACGAATGTCTAGCAATCAATTTCGCTCCAGTCTTTTCAAAATAAACTTCTGTCTTCACAGGAAACAACTTTGTTAGGTTTAAGCAACAAAAATCAAGCGTAGCGTTAGTTGAAGCAGGCCATGAAGTCAAGCGCTGCTCATATGACAGCTATCAGCTGTTAATCCAACCCGATCAGCTGATGCATCAGCTGACGGATCAGCTGATTCCCCTCTATGCATTCATTGGCAGATTTCATACAGGGCGCCTTATTTAAGCTGCTTCAACCTGGTTACCTTTGCTGCTTCCTCTACAAAGCTGCTCGCAACCCACCTCCACCCCACCACCTCCTTTTAATACTATATCTGACTTAATCAATGTCATTCTGTTGGCACTGATGCCGGCTCTGTTCTGCACCCAGGGGGGTCTTTGTTGCTGAGGTGTGCTCTCCTTGCCTTATGCTACCACGTAGGCATGTGGATCAACGTATGCGCGTGGATGGGCAGGGAGGTCCCAGAGCAGAGCATACCGCCAAATATACTGTATATATTACTGCAAATGGAAATAAAGTTTTCTTTGACTAAAGTGGTTCTGACTGAACTACTTAGTTATGTTCAGGAAAAGATTGTGGTTTGGGTTAAAATAACACCGGAAGTGCCGTAACTTAAGTACGGATGTTACGTGACAGATAAATCAATGTTGACTTCTGGTTTCACACGGGACGTGAACAGCGGTTGACTGGGTGAAAGTCTGGTGTTTTTTGTCAGTCCCATTGGATCCCCTCATTGTCTTTTATTAATGACACCTCTTGTCCGCGGTGATGACATCAGGCAGGAAGTGAGAGGAAGGACGACAAACAGACTGTCAGAGTCCTGCTGTGAATTTATTGTGGTATGGCGGCTGGTGTTTGTGGGATGATGGGGTCAGGAGGGTGGTGAGGGAGGGTCACCTGCTCTCCTGCTCGCTCACCTCCGCTCCTGGCTGCGTGATTAATGGTCACAGCCCCCAAATCAGCTTATTTCATACAGCAGTAGACGAATGCAGAGAAATGAAGACAAATCAAAGGAAAACAGTTTGTTCTACCGTCACTTTCTTAAAATGGCACTTCATGAGACAGCACGCTGTTCCCACAATTCAGTATTTTATCTGTGAATAAAGTACTTTAGTGATGCGCCGTTCTCCCAACTATCTTTCCAGGACTGATACACAGTTAGAGCTACAATAATAGACATACAAAGTTCTCCTAACTAATGCAGAGATGAGCTGTCCTCCACCAGAAAAACTAAAATGAGCGCGCAGATAGACCTGAGGTAAGTATTCTGCATTTCAGCGCTATGGATGCCTCCTTAGTTCTTCAGTCTTTTGTAAAACACAGCTGCAACACAAAGGGCAACTAGGCAAACAAAGGCGAGGACGCCGACAGCAACGTCAAGCCCGACAGAAGAGTCGTCTTCTTCTCCGCCGACGAGGGGCTTCTCTTTGGACTCGTTGCTGTCGGCCTTGGTGACGATCTCCGTGGAAGAGATGGTGTAAGGCTCGGTTATGCCCGACGCGGGTTTGTCCACGGTGTTCCTCTTCCGTCTGTTGTTGCACTGCTTGAAGCTGCTGCAGGTGCTCATTTCGCACAGCCGGGTGATGCAGTGGAGGTAGTAGGTGGACACGGTCTCGTTCTGCTGCTCGATGAAGCGGAAGGCCGGGAAGTGGAAGCGGGAGCTCTGGCTGTCGCCGTTCTCGATCATAGTGGTGAACTGGTCCTGTGAGCAGGGGACGAACAGGTTGAAGAAGCTGGAGTTGGAAGGCAGCGGGGAGATGGAGGCGTAGCACCGGTCCAGCAGGACGTGGTACTGCCCTGTCAAGTTGGTGGCCTTGACTTCGACGTACACTTTGGTCCTCAGTTCAAGCCCCAGCTGTGGAATGACCATCGGATTTGTGTAGTCGGCGTCATTGAACAACGTCATGCTCAAAGTGCTGATGAAACTCCCGTTGTTGTCCCTGATCGCAATGGAGGACGCCGACACATCGATCTGGGTGTTGTTGATCAGGTATTCTAAGGGGTAGGCGCAGGAGTAGTAGTACTTCAGCTCAGCGTTGTAAGTGACCATGCCCGATGTGGGATCGACAGACCGGACAACGCCGCTGATGTTGACCGTCTGGATGTTGGAGAAGTCAGAGAATATTCCCGTCCCAGCAGCGCTGGTGGTCCTGAATATGCTTCCACAGGCGTGGGTCATATTTAGAGGGAAGTTGAAGCGAGCAACAGGTGGAGTCACAGATTCATCGAGGGTTGCTCTACATACCGGGTCCAACTTGTGGTTCAGGATCAGCAGAGTCTCGTTGTAGCCGGTGTAGACAACGGGGCACATTTGAATCGCCAGACTAATGGATGAAGTGCCGCATTGCACTGCGATGTCACTGATTTCTGGCCGTCTTGCTTCAATTCCACACTCACCCAGCGTTAGCTGACTACTTCTGCCTATAGTGGAGAGTAACAGTAAAATAACCTTCATCATTTTTCTTCTTTTTCGTCAGCTTTGCCTTGGGTTTGTCTTGACTCTGCTGCTGAAGGCTGGTAGAGCTCAGTGAGTTTGAAGTCTTGGGGCTGTGTTCAGGGGTCTTTATAGGTAAGTTCGTCCTCTGGGATTGGTCCAAAAGAAGGTCAAGCATCTTGCTATTTGTGAACAACTGTATTGTATTAGGTAGGAGAGCTCCAATCTGGACCATATCCTAGGGGCAGCAACTGAAACCTAAAGCATCTTGCTTCAGAGACAATGTCCTTCTTCCTTTGTTGAGTATGCTTTAAGATATAGATTTCCACGGCCTCTATAGCTAAGCCTTCATGAAGTCAGTGAACATAACACTTCCTGAGATGAATTCCTCGGTAACGTACAATGCTGCGTAGGTTCTTATATCCGGTTTGAGCCCCAGCAGCTTCAGTAATGACCTAGTTTAGATCCAGGGGAGCAGGCAGTGAACCGCTGGATGACTCACTCACTGTGCTCCTTATTTATCCTGACAACATTAATAATAATAGTCATAAACAAACCAAACATCCTCTGTGTGAAATCTAATGATACAGACTTAAAGAGATCATGATGAGGGGGTTGTGAGATAAAGTGACAGGAAATAAACCAAAGTGGGCCAAAGTTAGGAAAGTAACGTTTAAGTCTAGCCTGATGTTGCCTTATACATAAAAGAATGATCCCAGTCACTTCCACACAGTGATGCATACATATTATTAATTAAACACTGGTATCGGATCCATACTCGGTAACGTGACTGAAAAAATCTGATTGGTGCATCCCTAACTTTTATTTTAAGATTTTATGTTGAGCTTTTGACTTTAATGAAGGCAGCAAAACACAAACACAGTCAAGGTTTCCTACTGGACCAGCCAACATACAAAAATATATATACTGGAAAAACAAAATTCGGAAACTTGTGTTTGGTGGATTATTTCTCTGTTGTTACAATGCTAATGGTCATTGTATTTTACATCGTTGGAAAGCCTGTTTATTTACCTTCCCAATGATGTCCAACTTGTAAGGATCATGCATTTGTGGGATGAGCAGCACAGCTGATTATGTGGGGAGTGCCCAAGAAAAATGTGCCAAAATGCTCTGCCAATGGTAAACAGTGTATCTCATAAGGCTACCAGGAAGCCTGCAATGACTGCCCTTCACCGTCAGGCCCGTTTGCGCTGGTGTCGACAACACAGACAATGGAAGCTGAACATGTGGGGGAATGTCATGTTCAGTGATGCGTCCAGGTTCTGTCTGCCAAAGTCGGATGGCAGGGTGAAAGTATGGAGACGACGCGGAGAACGCTATGCTGATTGTTGCACCGATGGAGTAAGAGCTTTTGGTAGGGGCAGTGTCATGGTGTGGGGCGGCATCTCCCTCACTGGCAAAACAAGGCTTGTCATCATTGAAGGCCATCTCAATGCAGTGAGATATCGGGATCTCCATCGTCTTTGACCCTGCCATCCAACTTTGGTAGACAGAACCTGGACTCATCACTGAACATGACATTCCCCCACATGTTCAGGTGGTTCCATTGTCTGTGTTGTTGACACCAGCGCAAACGGGCCTGACGGTGAGGAGCAGTCATTGCAGGCTTCCTGGTAGCCTTATGAGATACACTGTTTACCATTGGCAGAGCATTTTGGCAATTTTTTCTTGGGCGCTACCCACATAATCAGCTGTGCTGCTCATCCCACAAATGCATGATCCTTACAAGTTGGACATCATTGAGAAGGTAAATAAACAGGCTTTCCAACGATGTAAAATACAATGACCATTAGTATTGTAACAACAGAGAAATAATCCACCAAACACAAGTTTACTAACTTTCTTTTTCCAGTTTATATGATACTACAGATACTTCAATAAAAGGCAACTGTACCCTGGATTTATTGGCCCATCATCGAGGATATCGAGGATATACAGACATTTATCGATGTTTGAGATTTGGGTAAGATTTCAGTTATATAATGATAAATGGTGAGAAAGTAGAGCAGGTTAATGAAGGTTTGTACTGAACACACAAAGAAGCACTGAGCATGTCACGCAGCACTTGTTGCATCTATAACAGGACACCTTCAGCCTTTGTGTAGGTACAGTAGAAGACACTGACAGGATATAATACCACAGTATCATAAAACCACCTTTAGCAGCACAGATACTGTGTATTGACGTACATGTACTTTACTTGACTTTCCATTTTCTTTATACTTCTAATGCACTACATCTCAGAAGCAAATGTTACATCTAAAAATGAATTTGAATTTGAATGTTAGACCTTTTATGACACTTCAAAAGACAAAGGGAAAATGCATAAAAAAAGTTACACATTTAACCAAAATAACCAATTCATTATATTTGCAGAGATAATGAGATGTAGTTCTAGTTTAGATCCAACGCTCTCATGTCCTGTCAGTCCCATTGGATCCCCTCGTTGTCTTTTATTAATGACACCTCTTGTCCGCGGTGACGACATCAGGCAGGAAGTGAGAGGAAGGACGACAAACAGACTCTGTCAGATCCCTGCTGTGAATTTATTGTGGTACACGGCGGCTGGTGTTTGGGGGATGATGGGGTCAGGAGGGTGGTGAGGGAGGGTCACCTGCTCTCCTGCTCGCTCACCTCCGCTCCTGGCTGCGTGATTAATGGTCACAGCCCCGAAATCAGCCGGAGGGTCTGCGGCGTTGAGGACTCGCAGAGGCGGAAACACAAAAAAAACCAGGTGGGAATTTCTGCTCAGAGGAAAAATACAACCTCTCTGTCGCTGTTTTATTGCGCAGGTCGTGACCAAATGGCTCTCTGTTATGATTGGGCCTTACGGGGTATTTTGTCTGGCGGCGAGCAGCAGTGAGGTGATGATTACTGCTGAGACACAGGAAGTGAAGGGATTCTATCAGCGAGACTGTATACGGAGAACACAAGCTGAGTGTTAATCTGCTGCTCTGACCAGAGCTTCTTTTGTTTGTAATTATAGTCTGAACTAGTAAAACTGAACTCAATCTAACGTTTCAGGGTGCGAGAACTAAATAATACAAGTTTACATTTACTAAAAAGTAGTATTTCCAGTAGAGGTTTGGTGTACAGTAGAAAGACACATACATGATGACCTACACTCACTCCTACACCCACCATGGCTCTTCTTTCCATGTACAGTATGTATGACGCTGTGCTAATTGAAAGCTCGTCTGTTTCGTACTTCTCCTGTCCGTTTCCTGCTCTGCCGCCCGGCTGCTGCTTGGCCATTATAGCCGCTGACCTGGTTCACACCAGATAATATATCACCCTGTAAAGCGAGCCGCCATAGAAGTCCACCCAACAACCAATTGTTATGCTAAGGAAATTAACTGTCACGTATGAAATGTGTTAATTTACCAAGAAACAAGCTAAATGCGCTGGAAAAAACAGTTATTAGGAAAAGTTACATAAAAGAATAAAAGGAAGTGAGTATTTGTGTGACGTCGCAGATCTATTGGAGTGATGTATTAGCGTATCGTTGAGTGCAGAACTGGTTGATGGGCTCACCAACAGAATAAGTTTGCATTAACTCCACTCTGAGATGTAGACAAGCAGCAGTTACACACCTTAGAGCCAAACCTGGGTGTGCCAGTGTTAATAAAGTTGTGCTGTAAGGTCAGTAATTGAGACCTGCTGAGCTCAGAAATGGAGCTTTTTATGTTCTACGTATTCACCATAAACTGAACCAGGTCAAGGCAGCAGTGACAATACACACAACTTGGTGGTAATCTGAGACTTCGCCGACCTCTGTGCTGACAATACTGACAATACCATACCTACATACAATCATGGATACCTATTAAAAAATGAGAATAGCACCATGTGAGTGACTCTAAATACAGTTTATTTGATGCTAAACAAAATAAATGTGTAGAAAAATGGCAAAATAAACCTGTTCTCAAGAACTGATGCAGCTTTTTCCCACACTGTACAGTACATAACTGTAATATCTGTAAACGTGATCAATAACAGCAGCTCAGTAACAGGCGTGTACGAATCACACTTAACTTTCCCACACACACACACACACAGATTGTTCATGCAGCAGTGTAACGCTGATTTACGAGGCTCTGAATATTTCTTAGAGATGCCTGTTGCTGCCTTTGTCTTTCATGTCTCACATACACACACACACATGCAAGTACACTCACACACATGCATGTACACACACACAGTGACTGTTGGCCTTTCATGTGTGGAGAAAAGGGCAACTGCAGAGACCAGCTGTTAAGAGCTGGAGCAGATATGTTCCTCTACCCGGACCAGTTGCTTTCTGCAGCTAGGACACACACACACACACACACACACACACACACACACATTCCTGCAGCGTTATAAAATGTCATTGGTCTTGACGTGGTGACGAGTGGCGTTTACTCTGGAGAGCTCCTGGTTGGTGGGACGGAGGCTCAGAGCGTCTACAGTTTCATAGAGAGACAAACGTGAAAATTAATAAAAATATAACTCAAATCACGGGAACACTTCGTCTCCTGCTGTAGCTCCTCTCCTCATCTCCTTTCCTCGTACGCTACCCTCCCTTTCCTAAGGGCTACTCCTCATTCTTCTCCATCTCTCCTCTCCTGGTTTCCTTTTCTTTTCTTTCCTTTCCTCTACTCTTCCTTTTCTCTTATCCCCTTTTCTTTTCTTTCCTTTACACCACTTTTCTCTCCTTTCCTCTCCTCTCTGATCCGTTTATCAATCTTCTTTCCTTTCCTTTTGTGTCCTTTCCTTACCTCTCCTCTTTTCTCCTGCTTTCCTCTCCTTTCCTTTGCTTTTGTCCCCTTTCCTCTTATCTTTGCTCCCTCTTTTCTCTTTCCTTCCTCTCCTCCTTTCCTGTTTTTTCCCTCCCTTTCCTCTGCTTTCATCTCCTCTCCTTTTTTCTTTTCTCTCCTCTCCTTTCCTCTCCCTTTCTTTCTTCCTTTCTTTTCCCTCTCATCTCCTCTCCTCTTCTCTCCTCTCCTCTCCTCTCTACTCCACTCATCTCTTTTCCTTCTGCTCTCCTTACCTCACATCTTTTCTCCTGCTTTCCTTTTATTGTCTCCTCTCTCCTCTTTTATTCATTCCTTTCTTTTCCATTCTTTCCTTTCTCCACTCCTTTCCTCTCTGTTCTGCTTATCTCCTTTCCTGTCCCCTGTCCTCATTTCCTTACCTCTCCTTTTTTCTCCTGCTTTCCTCTCCTTTTCTCTTCTCTCAATTTCTTGATTTTCTTCACACTACTTTTACCCCCTCTCCACTTCTCTTCACTCCTTTCCTTTCTCTTGCTTCTCTCTCCTCTTTTCTCCTCTTCTCTCTTTCCTTTCCTGTTTACCCTTTCCCTTCCTTTCTTCTTCTTTCCTCACTCCTCCTGTGCTCTCCTGTCCTTTCCTCTCCTCTCCTCTCCTCTCCTCTCCTCTCCTCTCCTCTCCTCTCCTCTCCTCTCCTCTCAGTTTAACTCTTTAGTGAAATTTGCTGCCATCACCTGCTGAATCACACCTCCTCCTCCTCCTCCTCCTCCTCCTCCTCCTCCTCCTCCTCCTCCTCCTCCTCCTCCTCTCTAGTGTTGAGTTACACCAGATGTGGAGCCTCGCTATTTGGAAGTCTGATTGATTTTCGGCCTCACCGCAATCCAGCTGTTGTGTTTGTGAGCTGCCGGTAAATGAGGCTCTCTTGTTTACCTCTTATAGTCTCTAGCAGTGATTTTTACCTCCACACCAACACAGTGAAGGTGAATGGACTTTCACTGGTGCTGCTCACGGCGTTGTAAAAGTGACATTTTTGACAGTATTTTGACCAAAGAAATAGTCCCTATAGAGGTGTATGAATATATGGTTTTGTGTGAACTGACCCTTTAAACTCAGCATGTTGTGTAACATGCAGCGGCAGCAGTGGACAGTTTGGTGACAGAAACACGTGGAACATTTTTCTTCATGGACTCGAGCCTTCAGGGTTCTGAGTGGAGCCGGGCCATAACTATGATGGATCGCCCCCCTGTGTGTGTGTGTGTGTGTGTGTGTGTGTGTGTGTGTGTGTGTGTGTGTGTGTGTGTGTGTGTGTGTCTGTGTGTGTGTGTGTGTGTGTCTCGTCTACTACTACATGTACGGAAGTGTGTGTGTAACTTCTGTGTACTGCATGTCAGAATACTTTGTCTCTCTGTTAGTTATACTGCTGTGCATCATAGAGCTGCAGCAATTCATTATTAAATTAATCGCCAACTATTTTGATAATTGATTAATCGGGTTGAGTCATTTTTCAAGAATTTTTTAATTGCAGCTTCTTAAATGTGAATATTTTCTGTTTTTTTTTACTCCTCTGTGACAGTAAACTGAATCGTTGAGTCGTGGACAAAACAAGACATTTGAGGACGTCATTTTTGGCTTTGGGAAACACGGTTTTCATCATTTTCTGACATTTTATAGACCAAACAACTAATCGATGATAGAGAAAATAATCGACAATGAAAGTAATCGTTAGTTGCAGCTCTAATCACTTTTATTTCTGCCACTTGGTCACTTCAGGATGCGTAATTGTTGTGTATGTTTGTGTATTTTCTTATATGCCAAAGACAAATTTTCAGTTTATGCAAATCTACTGGACAATAAAGTAACCTGAATCTGAATCAGTGTCATTTAAAGTTATTTCAGACTTTAGTTTTGGGGTGTATTAGTCTGTATTCAATATTTTAGACTGAAAGAGAGAGATGCATGTTTTTAAGCACTTACTTTTGTTTATTATTGACTTTAATCTTATCATTGCATGTATTTATTATGGGCCTGTTATTCCGTTATTGATAAATGAATCAGTTTGTAATGTGTAGGGTTGCAACTGACAATTATTCCAAGTATCAATTATTCTGTTCATTATACTTTTGTGATTATATTATAGACCCAACAACTAATCAATTAATCAACAATGAAAACAATCGTTATTTGCAGCCCTAGACTATAAATGAGGTTAGGAGGACACATGCACACACGCGTGTTTGAGTCACATACTTCTGTTTTGTGTTTCTGTGTGCAGGTGTGCCCGACTGCCCGTCATCCGTCAGTGTGTGAGTGCAAGTGTTTCTATGCAGAAGTGTGAGTGTGAGCACATGTGGGAAAGTGTTGGTGTGTAAATCAGCATGTGTTTTTGCTGTGTGTGCTCTTTTATCTTTGTAGTTTGAGTTTTAGACCTGTGAGGACATTTCTAGAATGTTTTGTAGTTCAGTGGAAATTAAAATTAGGCACAAATCACATCAAATTTAAGCTCTAAAATATTTTCATCAACATTATGCAAATCATCCCCCCACATTCCTTCCAGCTGTGTGTCCATGTGGGGAGATGAAGGCCAGTGATTGCACAGCAGCAGAAACAGCTCATACTGATCACGTCTGTCTGGGTCAAAGTGATAATAACTATAACCGGATGATTATTATAATTGAATTTTTGTTGTTGTGCATCATTTCTCATTTGTATATTTATTGCATGAATACAAAGTAATGTATGATGTCATCATTTCATGGAAACACTTTGGGTTTCACACATTGACAGGAAAAGCAGAGCTAGACATCACGGCTAAAGCTGCATGCTAACTCTGTCACGGTCAGGAAACGTTATCGTATCGCAGCGCTCTCATCTCCGTGGTCAAATGGTCCTACCCTACAACTGTAGAGCACCCAGATACTGACATTTATGTTATAAATGCATTGAAACGGCCCCGATGGAGCTGACCATGGATGGATAAAGAGAACGGAGCTGACGGGAGAGCTAGAGACCACCTTGGAGAAGTTAGAGGAAGTAGACATGCCTGACTACGTCCGGTTTTCAAAATAAGGTGTTAACAAAGGGAACTGTATATACAAAATACATCTATGGAAATAAGATTGACTGGATTATATTCACCAGAATTATAAAACATTACATTTCCCTTATAAATTAAAAAGAAAATACCACTAATTTGTGAGGGAAAAGTCTTTATTCTTTGATTTGACTGATATATTTGACATCTCTGACTACATACATGCTGAAAATCAAACACTCTTACTGTATTCATTTAGATATTTTCCAAAGTAAAAGTCCCTACATGTGTATGATCTAACTTTTTCCCATGGTCTAGTGTTAAAAAAGTTAACCAAAATCACAATAAATCGTAATATTGAATCACAATTCCTAAAAATCACAATACATATCGAATCGGCACCCAAGTATTGTGATAGTATCGCATCGGGAGATGGGTGATTCGTCCCAGACATACTTTCTAATGTAATGAAAACACAATGATTGTTATTATCAGGTGATTATACACTAAAGAAAACACACTTATTATTAATATAATATTCCATATCTGCCTATAGATCCCCCTGAATGTTACACAATGGTCCTTTAAGGCCTCAGAAGTATAGAAACACCAACATGTGTGACTGTATGTGAAGGAATTCTTGTCAGTGTGTGTTTCCACAACTCTGAATGTGTGCGTGCGCTCTGTGTTACACATTCACACACACACACACACACACACACACACACACGTGCGTGAGCGTGTGAGCGGCGGTCTCCCGGGCCGGGCCATAACAGTGATGGATGGGCCGTGTGTGGAGGCCGTTATTATTTGTTATGTGAGCGGGTGTGTGTGACTGGGCCGAGGGGGCCATACACCTGCTGCGCGTCCAGAGAGCCCCGGCGAGCTCGGAGAACAGCTGGACGCATTGATTTAGCTGCTCGCTCCGCAGCCTGCAGGAACAAATCAAGCAACAGCTAATAAAAAACGGCCTTTATGATGGCTGCTCCGCTCGCCCTCCAAAACAACTGGCTACATCATGTGTTTTTCTAACGCCCGCCGCCACACAAAATTAAATCCCGGGCTAAGGTGTCGCTTCTGGATGCCGTGGAGCTCATGGCTTAATGTCTGGCTTTAATGCAGCGGGGGTAATCAATGCTGCATGGTGGATGGGTCTGTTTGCATGCACAACCACTCGCATCTATGAAAGTCTATTATATATATATATGTGTGTGTTTAAAGCATGTTTGTCTTCACACCTAGATTAGTTAATCAATACTTGTTCATGTTTCTGGTGAAATTAGCGAAACGCTGCAGCAGAATTAAAGTGTGTGTGTTTGTGTGAGTCAGCCCTGTTTAAAGCCGTTCCTCCCAGTGCATTGTGGGTGCAGCTGTGCCGCTGTGTGTCTCCGTGCTGGCAGATGATACAGTGGCTCTATTGTGAGTCTATTGTGAAGCTTTATCACGCCTGCTGAGCTGAGCCAGTGGATACAGAGGAGCAGATTAACTCAGTGTTATCACGTTGTTTTAGACACATCGTTCTGCAACCAGAGACGTGTGAGTGTTATTTATCAAACAGATGCAGCAGACAGGAAGTAGCATCCGAGACTGGAATTATGGTTCTCTTGTTTTGAAGCCTTGAGTTCAGCGTTTTGGCCGTCACCATCTTGGTTTCTGGCAACCAGAAGTGATACGAGAGGGTGGAGCTCGAGTGCAACCAAACGCTGAATAAGACATTTTTAGGCGACCAAAAATTATACAATTAACTTTCATGAAGTGAAAACACACTGTGAAAGGGTTAAAGTTGTAAGATGAAAACACGGACAACTCCCAGACCGGACAACGCTGTGGTAGCGACCTGTCAATCACAAGGTAGCCCCGCCCTGAAGCATCCCCTGCTTTATGGTCTATCTGACTCTAAATGGGACCATCATTTACTAAATGAACATCATGCTGTATTGAAGAAGACTTGAAACTAGAGATTGAGACCTTAAACTCATGTTTACAATGTTTACTGAGGTAATAAATCAAGAGAGAAGTAGGCTCTTTTTCTCATAGACTTCTATACAATCAGACTTCTTTATGCAACCAGAGGAGTCGCCCCCTGCTGGCTGTTAGAAAGAATGCAGGTTTGAGGCACTTCCACCAAACAGTATATAAGCAAAGAGATGAACTGCTGCCATTTTGGACTGAAAATGCTTATTATATTTATAATATTTCATTGTTCAACACAGGCCATTTTAGTAGAAAACGACAATAGAATAGAAATAATGTTGTTTTACTTTTGTAGGCACTTTGTAGGCGAACGTTTTATTGGTGTCCGGTAGTCGCTTTCAGTCCAAAATGGCGGAAGCGTAGCTCTGCTGCTCAGTGCCAACAATAGACTTTCACTTCTTGGCAATATGCGTTCTTTGTTTCCACATCGGCTTCACTTTTCAGAACCGGAGGTTGCCCACTGAAGCTGATAAACAAACCTCAAATTTTCCTGAAAATGTGGAGAAAAATAATGTGATGCTGATTGGATAAAAATTAATAAATAACATTGTACTCAACATGTGTGCAAGTGTAAAAGAAACGATAGCCACAAAAACGTCTCTTAATGACACCTCTGTGTATTTGCTTGCATGCAGCCCGGAGTAGCATCTTCCACCCTTTGAGTTATACCTCTCAACTAATCAGTGAAGTGCTCCTCCCTCCTTTATACACATGCATTTTGTCCTTCTATATTTGTTTATTTACAAAAATAATGTAAATGTACCTTGGTTACTTCTTTAATAATACGTCTCTGTTGAAGAATCCACTGTTGGGAAGGAGCGTCAAAATCACAGGGGAGATTAAAATTGCATATTCCACCAGTTTTACTACTTACACACAATTTACTAACTTTTGCATGAAATATCCTCCCCACCCCCGATATAGCAGGTCTGAATCAGTCCAAGTATATTCCAGACAGGTTCTAATGAGTAATCTGTGAATCTGAATCTTGAGGCAGCAGCTGTGATGCCTTCAGGAGGCGATATCGAGCAGACGGGCTGCTGCTGTTCGTGGTCATTGCTGCCACAATGCGGCACAAAGAGGTGACACGGTGTCACCCGGCAGCTGTATAACTCGAATAACTAACGTGTGATGCTGTGGCCGATGCTGTGACATTGTTAAATGGACAGAGCGTCGGTGAGTGACACCACTTAGTGTCGCGCTGGGAGGCCGATGAAAATGGACGGGCTTTATTGTGCAGCGAGCTGAGCCCGTCAGCTTGTTGTCGATGTGAGAGTCTTACGCTCTCCGATGCTGTGACTATAAATACGCCCCAATAATAGATTCACAGGTCAACAAGCTGCGGGCAGACATCAGAGGGAAGATGAGGACAATGATGGCTTACAAAGGAAATATTTACAGCTATGACTCAGCATCTTATTGCCTCTCTGTAGCCACCAGTAATAAAATCTGATTCAATAATTGAAGCAAAACGGAGAAGTTGGAAGATTGTCTTTGACATCGTAGTTTCAGCCTCTTCTGAGCTCTGCGATATCTATTTCAGGAATCCTGTTGGCCGAGCCAAGACTGTAAAAACCAAAGCTGGACTTCAGATGTTAAAGCCATCAGCTGCGTGCGTGCGTGTGTGTGTGTACGTACAGTAGATGAGCTCGTATCAGATGCCTGCAGTAGTCCATAGCTAAACCACGGAGCTCCACCGTTCCTTCATCTTCATTCACCCGTGTGATAAAATCTCTGACCGGTGTCAGAGATGGAAGAGATGTGATGGAGCCTCTCTGCTCACTGTGGCCGTCCTTCACAACGGTGGGATCTCCTCGTAAAACACTCTTCTGTTCTTACAGAGAGGAACCTGAATCTGTGCAGGACCACGAAAAACTGCAGCCACATCAGGGTTGTGTTTCCATATAGAAACCATCCCCACCTTATATATTCTCTTTAGTGGTATCGAGCCAGGCAGCATTTATTTTTCAAGGTTTTAAGATTTCTGCTGCCAATCCAATGCAATGGAGGTGAATTCAATTTAGTTTGTGGTGCTCACAACTAGGGATGGGTATCGTTAAAGGATTTGAATCGTTTTTTATTGCCAATGTGTGAACAGGTTGTAACCTAACCTAAAAAATGAGACCTTCCGTGACTTTCTGGGTTTCCTCTCTCAGCCTGTAGACGGCTTTTAATGTGAAGAATGCGGCCTGTTTTTTCTGGGAATATCCAACGAATGTGACGTTGTGCCTTTACGCTCTTCAGCTCCTACAGGGCTAACAGTGTGCAACCAAAGCTTGTGTGTTCCCTCCACCATTGTCTCTAAGAGCAGAGTCTCCGGCGTCTATGTCCAGTCCACCCCTAATTTCAACATCGTCCAACCCTACTGAAGACAGTAAACATGGCTCCTTCAGGCTCTCCCTGCATGCAGAAGGTCAGGTCAGTTTGTCCTTCAGACTCGTTGACCCAAGGTCAAAGTCAGACATATAACCTCTCTGATATCCCAGCTTTATGTCGTTCACCTTTGACCTCTCGGCCTCTGAGGTCAGACGGACCACACACCTCTTGCAGCAGGTGAGCATGAACTGTGGAATCTCGTAACTTTTACTGGAGGCAGGTGGAGCTAAAGAGACCGACCGTCATCACTCTGCTATGTCAACTATTATTTTCAGCACCTATCCATTACAATAGGAGACAATACTAAGTTGGACCGCCGGTATCATTTGTGTTCATTCGTGCGGAGAGGAGAAGGAGCTTGTCTCCATAGATACCAACAACTTTCCATTTCTGCCATCAACCATGGAAGAAATAACCACTGTTGCTGCTTTGTACATGTTGTGGAAGCCACAGATGTATTGGAAAACCAAACGCCGTCGTGTCTGGGTTCATAACGTCACCCAGCGGTGAGCTGTATTCACATACAGTGTCATTGCACTGACTGTATCTAGCAAGCCACACGTCGCTACTGTGCTATGAACCCAAAAAAAACAGATTCTGCTGTCTTTAATTGCAATAAACAGACCAAAAGAATGCCAAAATAACTACATAAGAATGCAGATTTGTAAAAAGTCTCAATTCATGTTTTGTCAGGTCTGTACGCAAGACGACAATCAAACAACTTTTAAAATGCTTGTTTTATGAATGGAGTTTGGATCAATCGGTGCCAGGCTATGCAGCTGCTCCATCAACACTCAACATAGCATCATTTAGGGATAAATACGGCAGCAACGTTGTTGTAAAATGTATTAAAATGATGCCGAAATAACTACATAATGATGCCGATTTGTAAAAAGTCTGAATTCATGCTTTGCCAAGTCTGTTTGCAAGACGACAATCAAACAGCTTTTAAAATGCTTGTTTTCTGAATGGAGTTTGGATGGATCAGTGCCAGGCTATGCGAATGACGTGAATTTTCTGTGTTCGCGTTGCGTCATTCGCAACATTTCCATCGCCTGGTGCAAATTTGCGTCTAATTCTTGTATGTAATCGCGCCGCACGAAAATGTCTATTAGACATCAGAATCTGAAGCTAAAGTCTCACCAACCACTAAACGCATTCAGTTACTCTGGAAACTTTCCGTGTGGATTCTGAGGAGCTATCGAGTTAACGGTGTTTCCATGAGAGAACACAGTGGTTATGAAGGTGCTATTTACACACACAGCAAGACGCCGCTGATAGTTGGACGTTTATGCTCTTGAGCAAGGCTTCGGTGGACGGCGGGTGATTCATACCCAGTTGCCCGCTGCTCCCAAGGAACAAGCCCTAAATTATTAGAAGGGGAAAAGAGCTGCCAGACTGGAAATTAAGGAGGAAAAAACTTTTCAACGTGAATTATTCACTGGACACGACTCGAGGGCCTCAGA